>NC_080732.1:5377353-5547353 GCF_019097595.1 Hemibagrus wyckioides | reverse complement strand
GGATTTTTATCTATGCAAATGAAGCTGCGACTAGTTGATTATACATATATTTGCATACTTAACACAGAATTCGATAGATAGATAGATAGATAGATAGACAGACAGACAGACAGACAGGCAGACAGACAGACAGACAGACAGACAGATAGATAGATAGATAGATAGATAGATAGATAGATAGATATCAGCAAGAATCGAGGGGAAGGTGTACGAGGCAGTGGTGAGACCGCCATGCTGTATGGTTTAGAGGCAGTGTCACTGAGGAAGAGACAGGAGTCAGAGCTGGAGGTAGCAGACCTGAAGATGCTGAGGTTCTCTTTGGGAGTAACACGGTTGGACAGGATTAGGAACGAGTACATCAGAGGGACGGCTCATGTTGGACGTTTGGGGGACAAAGTTAGGGAGGCCAGATTATGATGGTTTGGACATGTTCAGAGGAGGGAGAGTGAGTATATCGGTAGGAGAATGTTGGACATGGAGGCAAAGAGGAAGGCCGAAGAGGAGGTATATGGATGTAATAAATGAGGATATGAAGCTAGTGGGTGCAAGTGTTGAGGATGTGGAATATAGGGATAGGTGGAGAGAGATGATTCGCTGTGGAGGGAAAAGCTGAAAGAAGAAGAAGAAGAAGAAGAGGATGTTAGAATTCGAATATTCATTTTGCTATGAAGATGCCCTCTTGCCTTGGAATACAAGGCATGCCATTTTCCGGTATGAAATCTAAATAAAAACTGACAATTATGGGAACTTTTTGGGAAACATTTTGGGAAATTCCATGTGATATCTTTCTAGTTAAAGCGATAGGAGTGAACATCGAAAATTGAAAATGAGATTTTTTTGGTTCGAGATCTAGTCTAGTTACTCTGGTTTATAAGTGTTGTAATGAAATTTGGCCTAGTCTATCATAGTGACACAACTTTCCAGGGTTATGTGACATGATGACGCAATATGCTATCGAGTGGGCGGAGCTTAAGCCTGCTTCAGTAGTGCTAGGTTTGTTATCTAAATTTTAGATAACAATTTACTGTAAATATACAGTGAGTAAATGTAAAAATGTTATAATGATATAAAATGATAAAAAGAAAGAAAGACAAATTCTAATGATATAGCAGCTTTATTATTTATGCACTGGGTTTTATTTTGATCAAAACAGACTTTACCTCTGTAACACCAGCGAGTGTGTGTTGTGTGTGTTGTGTGTGTTTGTGTGTGTGTTTGTGTGTGAAGTGTATCTCTGTGGGAACAGAGTGTGCAGCGCATCAGGTGGACATCATAAAGGGCCTTTTGTAGTGTGTGTGTGTAGAGCAGAGCAGCAGGCTGAAGCTCTCCGCACTGACTTTGCTTTATTGCTAAAACAATTATATAGTCTGCTTCATGACAGAACAAATATCAAACAAGAAACCCACGATACACAAGTTGCATATGCGTGCATCCCTCTAATACACATTAGTGTTCATGGACATCGGTGTGACTGAAACTTGTGTCTCATTTAACAAGATGTATTGTGTTCAATTACTGAATGCCATTGCTATATATAGCAGTTTAAAAAAAAGTCCTGTGACGGCACAAGCGTCATGCCAGATAATTTTAAATGCAGGGTGTGACGTGGGATGGACTCGGCGTCAGGCGCTTGGGGTTTAATGAATACGTCGGAGCATCTTTTGTTGAGACTGACATCACGTAATGCTACCGTGAGCAGCTAAGTACAATGTGAGACGTCATTATGGTAGCTTTAACGCTAAACACTTCTCTAAGGAGGTGCTTCTTTCCACTTCTATATGCTGGTCAACGCAAAGGAATAGGACTAGACTTTTCTTTCTTTTACACAAAGCATTTATTACACTAAATGCACACAATTCAATTTCATTCTACTTCTTGTGTCATGGACAGTCAAAGGCATTTCACTGCATTCTGTACTATGAAACTTTATGTATGTAAATTCGAATTTTTATTCCTAGCCTGTAAACAAGAAAATGTTGAATTTTTCTGTGTGCTTGAGTCTGGGATTTGATTTAGACTCAGAGATCTTTACAGTTTCTAAAAGAACACGAGAACCCACAGGCACATGGTCTTATAGTTCTAATGCATTTGCTGTGTTGTCTCTGAACACAGCATGTATCAGTACGGAATATCAGTAAATAGCTAGAAAGACAGGTTTATTAAACAGAAAGATAGCACAGAATAAGAATTAACTCAAGAAGTATTCAGGATAATATATTAAGTTTTTTTTTTATACCAAAAGCTGAGCTTTTTATTTATTTATTTAGTTAGTTAGTTTTAATTTTTATTTTATTTTATTTTATTTTATTTTATTTTATTTTATTTTATTTTATTTTATTTTATTTTATTTTTATGGTTTACATATACATACAGAAAACAGGACTATTAGGGCCAACATTTTAGCGGGTAAATGTCAAAATTATGTAGAAGAGACACTGGAGATGATGGACTTTGCTTATCAATGGGCAATGGGCCATGTACACAATGACTTTTTGGCTTGTGGTGATAAAACTGCTTACAGACTGTCCAACTGACCGTGGTCATACAGTGTGATAGTGTATGACCGTGTGATAGTGTATGACTAACCCTAGCTGGAAATGTGTATATGTGAGTACTTACTTTTTGTGGTAATTTGAAACATTAAAGTCGGTCAAAAAACAAGAACAAAAAGCCAAATTCCATACGCGAGTATGTGCACAAGGATTTATTTATTAATTCCTTCCTATTATTTGGTGGACTCGGTTTAATGGGCCAGGCTATCTGTGTGCACCTGCTTCCTCTGTAACCGTATCGCAGCGTGCTAATGGCCGAGCACTGACTGATGATTGGCCGCTCAGCGTAGCGAGTCTGCGCCTCAATGTGCTCATTGTGCAAGTTTAATCTCAGCGGTAGCAGCGCAGCGTCGGAGCTCAGCGATCAGAAACACCACCTGTTCGCACACACTCATTACTGTCTCGCTTGCAGTCGCTCCTAATCAGAGCGGGGCTGCGACGATACGATACACACACCATTACATCATCACTTCACAACATCCCCACGTCATCAGCTACAACACTGCGGCCTAGCGTTAACAATTTTAGCTTTTCACTCTATAGACTCCTGGAGCCGTATTCAAATCTATTCCATTCAGGTTTGTTTGTGCAGTGCTTTTAATAATAGACGCCGTCACAAAGAGATCCAAAAATAGATTTAGATTCATAATGAGCAAGCCAGAGGATTCAAAAGGATCCCATGTTGATGCTATTTTCAGTGTTGTGTATTGTGACTTAGCAGTGGACCATGTAAGGGTAGTTCTTAGGTCGAAATCTGCAGTATGGTGCTGAGATTATACACCGACTCGAAAGTAAGAAGGAAGGTGGGAAGGAAATCCATGTAGGATCATTCATAGGAGCAGAAAATCAGGGAGAGTTGCAGAGATGGAGCGTCAGGATAAACAGAAAGAGCTCTTTTAAGTGGTACTTGAAGATCCTTGCTAAGAATTTGCTCTTAAATCCTTTTCACAAATATTCACAGTGATTAATTGTCTGTGCCTGAAACTTACAAATAACATCCCAGCCCACAGTTGTAAACATTTCATTTTAATGGAAATAGAACAGTTGCTGAATTCATTTATCTAAATTTTCCAAAATATTTTGTTGACATATTTTGTTATTTCTGATATTTCACATCAGTCTTACAGTTATGTTGTTGTATACTGGGTTTTATGTTTATTATGAATACCTCTACATCTTCACTTCTTATGGTAGTGGAGTGGTAAATGTAGTGGTAAATGGTAGTCAGTTATCCCAGTGTATCTCTCACTAAATGGGAGTCAGTTATCCCAGTGTATCTATCACTAAATGGGAGTCAGTTATCCCAGTGTATCTATCACTAAATGGGAGTCAGTTATCCCAGTGTATCTATTACTAAATGAGAGTCAGTTATCCCAGTGTATCTATCACTAAATGGGAGTCAGTTATCCCAGTGTATCTATCACTAAATGGGAGTCAGTTATCCCAGTGTATCTATCACTAAATGGGAGTCAGTTATCCCAGTGTATCTATCACTAAATGAGAGTCAGTTATCCCAGTGTATCTATCACTAAATGGGAGTCAGTTATCCCAGTGTATCTATCACTAAATGGGAGTCAGTTATCCCAGTGTATCTATCACTAAATGGGAGTCAATTATCCCAGTGTATCTATCACTAAATGGGAGTCAGTTCTCCCAGTGTATCTATCACTAAATGGGAGTCAGTTATCCCAGTGTATCTATCACTAAATGGGAGTCAGTTATCCCAGTGTATCTATCACTAAATGAGTCAGTAATTCCAGTGTATCTATCACTAAATGAGATTCAGTTCTCCCAGTGTATCTATCACTAAATGGGAGTCAGTTATCCCAGTGTATCTATCACTAAATGGGAGTCAGTTATCCCAGTGTATCTATTACTAAATGGGAGTCAGTTATCCCAGTGTATCTATCACTAAATGGGAGTCAGTTATCCCAGTGTATCTATCACTAAATGGGAGTCAGTTATCCCAGTGTATCTATCACTAAATGAGTCAGTAATTCCAGTGTATCTATCACTAAATGAGATTCAGTTCTCCCAGTGTATCTATCACTAAATGGGAGTCAGTTATCCCAGTGTATCTATCACTAAATGGGAGTCAGTTATCCCAGTGTATCTATTACTAAATGGGAGTCAGTTATCCCAGTGTATCTATCACTAAATGGGAGTCAGTTATCCCAGTGTATCTATCACTAAATGGGAGTCAGTTATCCCAGTGTATCTATCACTAAATGGGAGTCAGTTATCCCAGTGTATCTATCACTAAATGGGAGTCAGTTATCCCAGTGTATCAGTTGATGAGCAAACGATGACTAGGCCTACATTTTCATCCATCATAGCTTTGTTAAATAGATCTATTCTGCATGTCAATGAATTATTAATGTATTAATGTCTCGATTCTGGACAGCTTTGTTTGGTTGTCTCTCCTTGACAGCGTGTCATCACGGGAATGTTATCATCTTCGTCTAAGCAGGTTGAATGGACAAAAACAAAACATGTCTCTACTACTTTGTATTAATAACTTGTACTCACTAACCCGCTTCCCCTTTGACGGAAAAAACCAAGAACGATCCAGACATTCAGAAGTCTGTTCCAAACTGTTCTGACAAAGCACGAATTAAGCTTGACAATAAGCATCTGCCATGTTTCTCTCTCTCTCTCTCTCTCTCTCTCTCTCTGTTTGTCTTTGCCTCTCTTCTTGTATCTCTTCCAAACTCTCCCGTTTTTCCATCTCTCTCTTCCTGCCACCCTCTCTATGTTTAGGCCCCTTCTCTCACTCTGTCTGTCTGTCTCTCAGTTAGTGTAAACAATACTCCAGCAGTTATTAATTGAATGATAGTGTGTACACTACCAGGCGCTGTGTGAATGGGACAGTGTGTGTATTCCATGTGAGTGTGTGTGTGAGTCGGATCAGTTCCCTCTGTAGCGGCGGTGCAGCCTGTTGCTCAGTGAGTGTTTATAATATTTGGACCCTGAGTGACAGTTTGTTCTTTCTCTCTTCCCTCAGTTTTTTTGTGTGTCCTTCCTTCTCTTTCGTGTGTGAAACCCACATCAAAACCGTCACACTCGGCTCAGTGCGCTCTCTGTTCTCCACATCAAACGCTCCTCCTGTCTCACCTTCTCTGAACTGAGCAGCGGGTATTCATCAGCAAACACAGCGCCGGACGCGATTTTGAGTTTCTGACAAGAGCCGGCTGCTATGGCTGTGGTGTGAAGGAAATGGAGAAGGAAAGAGCTGGTTGTGACTCAGATTGTTGACTGTTTTCCGGACTGTTTAGTTCGTTCGCTTTGAAATATACTGGGAAATATAGTACAGAAAGAAACAGCTAATTAATGGACTATATTTGTTTACTAACGAAGAAGACTTTCCTTTAACAAGCAATCTGATCAGTGCTTTATTAATCAGAGGGGGAGGGGCTTACATATTTACCGAAGTAAACTGTGTCACGTCTGAAGCAGTTAATACAACATACTTGTAAGTGAAAGCACTGAATGCATTAGCTAACGTACTCAATTGCAACTTTGCTAAGCGTCTAAATTAGCGGCCTACCGTTGCGACAGGTTACTAGCGTCGAGATTAGCTAGATCTATGGCGCCATCTTGTGCTATGAGCTACACCATGTTTCCTGCCGTGCCTGCTTTGAGGATAGTTTACGTGTAAGATCTCTAACGGCTTGCACGGCTATGCCCTCTTCACCATTCAATCCAGCTCTTAAAATATCTGCTGGCCCCTATTACTTACTTTGAGTGTATGTTTACACTCTTTCTGTGTATCTATCTATCCATCTCTTTCTCTCCCTCGCTGTCTGAGGTGTATTTAGGTCAGGCATGAAATGATCAAAAAGTGCCTGTGGTGAGACTGGATACTTTATACACACACACACACACACACACACACACATACTCCCTCCTTCTGGTGTTGAGTACAGTTGGACATATTCTCGTGTCCTTAAAAGACCCTAAGAGTCGAAACTGCGCTGGATTTCCCCTACACACCCTGGTAATACTAACACACTCTATCAGAGCAGTGAAGGAAGTTGTGCTTTAGTACAATTAGGACAAAACCATTAAGTCACTGGATCTACACTCTTATGAAAACAATAATAAGGAGAAAAAACAAGTAGAAGAGCTACTTGACTTCAGTTGAAAGTGCACACTTTAGTCACACACTTTGACTCTGGTTGTTATTCGGTGTTTCAGGTGCAGTATACGGACAGACAGACGGACACAGAGTTTGTGACGTATCTCACTCTCTCGCCCGTTCAGATGACGTTCCACGGCATTGGGAGCTCCATACAGGCCAGCCATGACCAGGTACCCATTTATATTCTACTGCTGTGTCAGAGTCACTTCCTCCCAGAGTATGTCACTACATCACTCACTTCATCCCAGTGTATCTGTCACTATGTGACAATCATTTATCCCTTTGTATCTATCACTATATGAGAGTCAGATTTCCCAGTGTATCTATCACTCTATCAGATTCAGTATTCCCGGTGTGTCTAGTGCTCTATCTGATTGAGTTATCCCAGAGTATCTATTAGTAAATGAGTCAGTTATCCATCACTAAGTGAGAGGCAATTATCCTATTATATCTATCACTGAATGGGAGTCAGTTATCCCCATGTATCTTTCACTCAAATAGTCAGTTATCCCAGTGTATCTATCACTAAATGAGAGTCAGTTATCCCAGTGTATCTATCACTAAATGAGAGTCAGTTCTCCCAGTGTATCTATCACTAAATGAGAGTCAGTTCTCCCAGTGTATCCATCACTAAATGAGTCAGTTATCCTAGTGTATCTATCATTAAATGAGTCAACTATCTCAGGGTATCTATCACTAAATGAGAGTCAGTTATCCCAGTGTATCTATCACTAAATGAGAGTCAGTTATCCCAGTGTATCTATCACTAAATGAGTCAGTTATCCTAGTGTATCTATCACTAAATGAGAGTCAGTTATCCCAGTGTATCTATCACTAAATGAGTCAGTTATCCCAGTGTATCTATCACTAAATGAGTCAGTAATTCCAGTGTATCTATCACTAAATGAGATTCAGTTCTCCCAGTGTATCTATCACTAAATGAGAGTCAGTTCTCCCAGTGTATCTATCACTAAATGGGAGTCAGTTATCCCAGTGTATCTATCATTAAATGAGAGTCAGTTATCCCAGTGTATCTATCAGTAAATGAGCGTCAGTTATCCCAGTGTATCTATCACTAAATGAGTCAGTTATCCCAGTGTATCTATCACTAAATGATTGTTATCCCAGTGTATCTATCACTAAATGAGTCAGTAATTCCAGTGTATCTATCACTAAATGAGAGTCAGTTATCCCAGTGTATCTATCAGTAAATGAAAGTCAGTTATCCCAGTGTATCTATCACTAAATGAGTCAGTTATCCCAGTGTATCCATCACTAAATGAGTCAGTAATTCCAGTGTATCTATCAGTAAATGAGAGTCAGTTATCCCAGTGTATCTATCAGTAAATGAAAGTCAGTTATCCCAGTGTATCTATCACTAAATGAGTCAGTTATCCCAGTGTATCTATCACTAAATGAGTCAGTAATTCCAGTGTATCTATCACTAAATGAGTCAGTAATTCCAGTGTATCTATCACTAAATGAGAGTCAGTTATCCCAGTGTATCTATCACTAAATGAGTCAGTTATCCTAGGGTATCTATCACTAAATGAGAGTCAGTTCTCCCAGTGTATCTATCACTAAATGAGAGTCAGTTCTCCCAGTGTATCTATCACTAAATGAGAGTCAGTTATCCCAGTGTATCTATCACTAAATGAGAGTCAGTTATCCCAGTGTATCTATCATTAAATGAGAGTCAGTTATCCACGTGTATCTATCAGTATATGAGTCAGTTATCCCAGTATATCTATCACTAAATGAGTCAGTTATCCCAGTGTATCCATCACTAAATGAGTCAGTTCTCCCAGTGTATCTATCACTAAATGAGAGTCAGTTCTCCCAGTGTATCTATCACTAAATGAGATTCAGTTCTCCCAGTGTATCTATCACTAAATGAGAGTCAGTTCTCCCAGTGTATCTATCACTAAATGGGGGTCAGTTATCCCAGTGTATCTATCACTAAATGAGTCAGTAATTCCAGTGTATCTATCACTAAATGAGAGTCAGTTATCCCAGTGTATCTATCACTAAATGGGAGTCAGTTATCCCAGTGTATCTATCAGTAAATGAAAGTCAGTTATCCCAGTGTATCTATCACTAAATGAGTCAGTTATCCCAGTGTATCCATCACTAAATGAGTCAGTAATTCCAGTGTATCTATCAGTAAATGAGAGTCAGTTATCCCAGTGTATCTATCAGTAAATGAAATTCAGTTATCCCAGTGTATCTATCACTAAATGAGTCAGTTATCCCAGTGTATCTATCACTAAATGAGTCAGTAATTCCAGTGTATCTATCACTAAATGAGTCAGTAATTCCAGTGTATCTATCACTAAATGAGAGTCAGTTATCCCAGTGTATCTATCACTAAATGAGTCAGTTATCCTAGGGTATCTATCACTAAATGAGAGTCAGTTCTCCCAGTGTATCTATCACTAAATGAGAGTCAGTTCTCCCAGTGTATCTATCACTAAATGAGAGTCAGTTCTCCCAGTGTATCTATCACTAAATGAGAGTCAGTTATCCCAGTGTATCTATCATTAAATGAGAGTCAGTTATCCACGTGTATCTATCAGTATATGAGTCAGTTATCCCAGTATATCTATCACTAAATGAGTCAGTTATCCCAGTGTATCCATCACTAAATGAGTCAGTTCTCCCAGTGTATCTATCACTAAATGAGAGTCAGTTCTCCCAGTGTATCTATCACTAAATGAGAGTCAGTTATCCCAGTGTATCCATCACTAAATGAGAGTCAGTTCTCCCAGTGTATCTATCACTAAATGAGAGTCAGTTCTCCCAGTGTATCTATCACTAAATGAGAGTCAGTTATCCCAGTGTATCTATCAGTAAATGAAAGTCAGTTATCCCAGTTTATCTATCACTAAATGAGTCAGTTATCCCAGTGTATCCATCACTAAATGAGTCAGTAATTCCAGTGTATCTATCAGTAAATGAGAGTCAGTTATCCCAGTGTATCTATCAGTAAATGAGAGTCAGTTATCCCAGTGTATCTATCACTAAATGAGAGTCAGTTATCCCAGTTTATCTATCACTAAATGAGAGTCAGTTCTCCCAGTGTATCTATCAGTAAATGAGAGTCAGTTCTCCCAGTGTATCTATCACTAAATGAGAGTCAGTTCTCCCAGTGTATCTATCACTAAATGAGAGTCAGTTATCCCAGTGTATCTATCACTAAATGAGAGTCAGTTCTCCCAGTGTATCTATCACTAAATGAGAGTCAGTTATCCCAGTGTATCTATCACTAAATGAGAGTCAGTTCTCCCAGTGTATCTATCATTAAATGAGAGTCAGTTATCCCAGTGTATCTATCAGTATATGAGTCAGTTATCCCAGTGTATCTATCACTAAATGAGTCAGTTATCCCAGTGTATCCATCACTAAATGAGTCAGTAATTCCAGTGTATCTATCACTAAATGAGAGTCAGTTATCCCAGTGTATCTAATAGTAAATGAAAGTCAGTTATCCCAGTGTATCTATCACTAAATGAGTCAGTTATCCCAGTGTATCTATCACTAAATGAGTCAGTTATCCCAGTGTATCTATCATTAAATGAGAGTCAGTTATCTCAGTGTATCTATCAGTATATGAGTCAGTTATCCCAGTGTATCTATCACTAAATGAGTCAGTTATCCCAGTGTATCCATCACTAAATGAGTCAGTAATTCCAGTGTATCTATCACTAAATGAGAGTCAGTTATCCCAGTGTATCTAATAGTAAATGAAAGTCAGTTATCCCAGTGTATCTATCACTAAATGAGTCAGTAATTCCAGTGTATCTATCAGTAAATGAGAGTCAGTTATCCCAGTGTATCTATCAGTAAATGAAAGTCAGTTATCCCAGTGTATCTATCACTAAATGAGTCAGTTATCCCAGTGTATCTATCACTAAATGAGTCAGTAATTCCAGTGTATCTATCAGTATATGAGTCAGTTATCCCAGTTTATCTATCACTAAATGAGTCAGTTATCCCAGTGTATCCATCACTAAATGAGAGTCAGTTCTCCCAGTGTATCTATCACTAAATGAGAGTCAGTTATCCCAGTGTATCTATCAGTAAATGAAAGTCATTTATCCCAGTGTATCTATCACTAAATGAGTCAGTTATCCCAGTGTATCCATCACTAAATGAGTCAGTTCTCCCAGTGTATCTATCACTAAATGAGAGTCAGTTCTCCCAGTGTATCTATCACTAAATGAGAGTCAGTTATCCCAGTGTATCTATCAGTAAATGAAAGTCATTTATCCCAGTGTATCTATCACTAAATGAGTCAGTTATCCCAGTGTATCCATCACTAAATGAGTCAATAATTCCAGTGTATCTATCAGTAAATGGGAGTCAGTTATCCCAGTGTATCTATCAGTAAATGAGAGTCAGTTATCTCAGTGTATCTATCACTAAATGAGTCAGTTATCCCAGTGTATCTATCACTAAATGAGTCAGTTATCCCAGTGTATCTATCAGTAAATGAGAGTCAGTTATCTCAGTGTATCTATCACTAAATGAGTCAGTTATCCCAGTGTATCCATCACTAAATGAGTCAATAATTCCAGTGTATCTATCAGTAAATGAGAGTCAGTTATCCCAGTGTATCTATCACTAAATGAGTCAGTTATCCCAGTGTATCTATCAGTAAATGAGAGTCAGTTATCTCAGTGTATCTATCACTAAATGAGTCAGTTATCCCAGTGTATCCATCACTAAATGAGTCAATAATTCCAGTGTATCTATCAGTAAATGAGTGTCAGTTATCCCAGTGTATCTATCAGTAAATGAGAGTCAGTTATCCCAGTGTATCCATCACTAAATGAGTCAGTTATCCCAGTGTATCCATCACTAAATGAGTCAGTTATCCCAGTGTATCTATCAGTAAATGAGAGTCAGTTATCCCAGTGTATCTATCACTAAATGAGTCAGTTATCCCAGTGTATCCATCACTAAATGAGTCAGTAATTCCAGTGTATCTATCAGTAATTGAGAGTCAGTTATCTCAGTGTATCTATCACTAAATGAGTCAGTTATCCCAGTGTATCCATCACTAAATGAGTCAGTAATTCCAGTGTATCTATCACTAAATGAGTCAGTTATCCCAGTGTATCCATCACTAAATGAGTCAGTTATCCCAGTGTATCTATCAGTAAATGAGAGTCAGTTATCCCAGTGTATCTATCACTAAATGAGTCAGTTATCCCAGTGTATCCATCACTAATTGAGTCAGTTATCCCAGTGTATCTATCAGTAAATGAGAGTCAGTTATCTCAGTGTATCTATCACTAAATGAGTCAGTTATCCCAGTGTATCCATCACTAATTGAGTCAGTTATCCCAATGTATCTATCAGTAAATGAGAGTCAGTTATCTCAGTGTATCTATCACTAAATGAGTCAGTTATCCCAGTGTATCCATCACTAATTGAGTCAGTTATCCCAGTGTATCTATCACTAATTGAGTCAGTTATCCCAGTGTATCCATCACTAAATGAGTCAGTAATTCCAGTGTATCTATCAGTAAATGAGAGTCAGTTATCCCAGTGTATCTATCATTAAATGAGTCAACTATCCCAGGGTATCTATCACTAAATGAGTCAGTAATCCCATTGTATCTATCACTCTATCCGATTCAGTAATCCTAGTGTGTCTAGCGCTCTATCTGATTCAGTTATCCCAGTGTATCTATCACTCTCACCAGTTGTCTCTGTGTTTGTTGCTAGCCAGTCATAACATTTTTATATCATTGAAGTAGTTTATAATCAATGCCATATAAAGCAGCTTGAGCTGCACTGAGTAGGCATTAAGTGAACACAGTGAAACAGAATGTGTCACAGCCAGCTGAACTAAAACATAAAAATGTCAAAGTGCGTTTTTATTGTGGTGTTTGTTTAGATGGTTGCTGTGGTGATGTTGGGATTAAATTCGTCCATAACCATGGTCTCCATAAACCCCAGAATTTGATCGCAACACTGACTTGGAGCTGGTGATTGGGACCAAATTACCATCGCTCTTAGAACCGGACAATGGCACATAGTGTTACCATGACGACAATCATAGTGGATCTTGTGTAATTGACTTTAAGCTCATGAACAAAGATACTTGCTGGTATTGGTTGTGTTAATGCTGGACATTTAGCTGCTACTTCACAGAGCCCCCGCAATGACAAACAAAGAAGCCATGCATACTTCACTAGGACCGACAAAAAAGAGGCCACACCTCCTATCCTGGCATTGACTTAGAGGCCACGCCTCCTTCACTAGGACTGACAGGCACAAAGATCACTCCTCCTTTTATTTTTCGAAGCAATTACAGTAGAAATGTCATTAGAGTGTGTGTGTGTGTGTGTGTGTGTCTTTGTGTTAACTTGTTCATGCAGAAAATGCGCTGCTTACGTTACCTAATCTAAACATGGGATGCCCTTTTGTTCTGCCCTTCAAAGCTTCCTCTCTGATAAAGTGCACATTCTGCAGGGGGGTGGAGGGGGGTGGGAGGGACTCACAGCCACTGAAGTCAAATTAATGCAATTTAGGACACAGCCTTGTTTTTACCAAGATCAGCAGTGCATGAGTGCCGGTTAGAGAGGGTTTCTTCCCCTAGACTTCAGCATAATGGACAGATGTTGTATTGATAATTATGGCAGATTTAAAATATTCTATATATTTGATTCATACATGTTCACTCCTATCGGATGTATAGTACCCTAGATAGAGAAGAACTTCTGTTCACAGAGCTATTTATTTGGAATCTCTCTGTACAGATATCATGTAGAAGTCCAGATTTCCACCCAAGTGGACATAAAGCTATTGTTATTAGTTTGGTTCTAAAAGTTTTTATATAACATATTCACACCATATCCTTCGAAGTGCATTTATGTTAAAATTAGGGTATTTAATTACAAATATTTCAACAAGCAGTATGAACAGGAAGTGATTTGATGTTAAGTTAGATAAGGAAGTAAAGACTGACCGGTGTAGGCGTCTCAAACCGAAATGATCAGCCTCCTGTACACGATAGTTTGATTGAAACAAATGTGCAAAGGTCTGTGTGTGCATGTGTGTGTGTGTGTGTGTGTGTGTGCTGCAGGCACTTTGATAGTCCATCTTATCTGTGTAATTAGATGTGTTAGTGCATTGAAGGCCTGAATGATAAACATTTCCTGGATTTGACAGATATGCTGCAGTTTCAGACCCAGTGTATCAACATTTCAGAAAGATTTTATGACAATAATGAGCGGCTTATGGCTCAAATTTACAGTCGTGATTAGAATGAGTCCTGTGGTGGACATGCCACATAATCTGTGTGTTCTATAATACACAAAGAAGTGTTACAGCATACAGTGTACTTTCTTGTAAAGAGATCTTTGCACTTGTTGGTTTCTCAGTATTATTAACTTTGAGAGCGAAATGAAAGCAGCTGGTGAGAAAATAACTGCTCATATGTTGCTATAATGGAAGTGATAACAGAATCTTCTCAAGGGCATTCTGCAAAGTTCAGTGTGTGTGTAAGAAGTCATAATAAGCATGTTACTCATTAAAAACATCGCTGGCACATAATTGCTGGGATACGTTATTATTACTGTTACGGGGAAATACCTAAAATATTCACAATAAAAAGATTCATCCAATAACAACAGGTCTCATATATAGAAATATATACATGGTCTTAGAAGAAGAAGAACAATACTATCAAAGAAATGACTGTTCATTTCGGTTTCTGTCTATTCAGTTTTCCAGCCCTTAGCTTAATCCTAATTTATGCGGTCAGTATTGTAACACACCTGTTGTATAGTGCACACTGGGAAATCCCCACACTCATTTAGTTTTACTTTCCTCTTTGACTCAGCTCCAGTTGTTTACCGTCTCTGTTTATCAGCATGCGAAAGCATTTCTAAAAAAAATTCATTCAGACGTCCCCCACTATTCCCGGCTGTCACGAAATCCCAGAATTATCAGGATTACATTCCTCCCGCTGGCAAGTTTCACTTTCACGTTGACAAGGCTTTCACGAAATCACACTGTGTGATGGGTCGTGACATTGAATTTCCCTATGGGCTTCATGGTTTGTTGTGAAACCACTGGGGTGCTAGTAAATAATTAGCACTTAGTAAGGAATTAGCTCTAGTAATTAGTCAGGAGTTAAGGATGTGCTTTAGGTGTGTTATCAGAAAATCAACAGCACAGCACAGTTTATTCTTTTATCAAAGCAATATGTAAACAGTTACCATTTTATTTATTAATTTAATCATTTTAATGTTACCTTTTATGTTGTGATTACAATATGACCGTCTAAACAGCTATAAACTATAAACAGTTTAATCAATAAACCCTTATTAGATAGATAGATAGATAGATAGATAGATAGATAGATAGATAGATAGATAGATAGATAGATAGATAGATAGATAGATAGATAGATAGACAGACAGATAGATACTCTATTGATCCCAGAAGAAATCCAAGTATGTTAATCATGCTAATCATGTTAATCAATATAAACGTCCCATTTAAGTTACTGTCCGTTCCAGTAATCTTCTAAAAATCCTTCTGACCAATCAGATTCCAGGATTCATTCAACAGCATTGTATAAAGTATAAAGACGTCTCTCAATGAAAGACACTGAGTTTGTTTTCTTGAAGGAATGCTGAGCACCTGAGCTGCTCTGCAGAAAGGAGAAAGAGGAAATGCGGAATTGGGGGAATTTCCACTGCAGGATCCTATTGTATTTCCTAGGAACTAAACATATCTCCTTGGTTTCTGCTTCCGGGCAGAACTTATCATAAAGATTAACCAAATATAAGCTTTGATAGGTTGATCATCTTACCAACTAAAAAAGAAAAAAAACAGGTTTTTTTTTTCTTTGAGAAGTGGTGTGATAAAGTTTTTGTTTTAACCCAAATCTCAAATGATGCCAAGATGTCATGATGCTGGCAAGAAAAAAGATGGCACATTGTGTGCACAATCAGTTTCTCTGTAGTGTTGTGGTTCTTCTCGAGAAAATGCACTGGATATCATTTTGTTGTGGTGAATCAGACTTTCAGGATGTATCACACAACATGGTTCTGTTTTGTTTTTGTTTTTTTTGTTTTTTTGTGACAGCCTGCTGAAGGAAAATGAACTGATAGTCAAATAAAAGTTGCATAACAGACCAAAGTGTTTCACGGAATAAACGGGAAATGTTGGCCTTTTGCAACAAGTAAATAAATAAGAGATATTGTAGAAATAATGTGACTAAATGAAAGCTTCATTTTTAAGCCGTATATTGTATCATAATAACTATAACTGCCAGTGCTAGTCATCTACTTGCACTACTATTACAAATGCTAGTATAGCTGCTACTCCTTCTACTATAAATACCACTACTACTACTACTTAGTGCTAATACTACAAAATATTACTTCTACCTCTTCTACTTGTGCTACTTCTACTATTACAACTTCAACTGTCAAATGCTCTAAATGTAAATGTAAACTACTACTATCACTACCACTGTTGGTGCAGTATTACTAGTGAAACTACTTATACTTCTACTACAAATATTAGTAATACCACTTCCACTATTACTTCTGCAACAACTACTAGTTCTACTACAAGTATTACTACTACCATTTCTATTGCTACTACTATTTGTGCTACTTCTATTACCACCACTACTAGTACTACCTTTTTACCTACTAACTTTTACCTTAAATACTAGTATTACTGCTACTGCCAAAATACTAGTACTGCAGCTAATCCTACTACTACTACTACTATTACTACTACTATTACTACTACCATTTACCTTTTTACCTACTAACCTTTACCTAAAATACTAGTACTAGTACTACTCCTACTACTACTAAAATTCTAGTACTACTGCTACTCCTTCTCTTACTACTACACTATTAGTGCTACTTCTACTATTACTACAACTACTAATACTACCTACTGACTTTTACCTAAAATACTAGTATTACTCCTCCTCCTCCTACTACTACTAAAAAACTTGTACTACTGCTACTCCTCCTCTTACTACTACTACTACTACTACTACTAGTAGTAGTAGTGCTACTTCTATTATTACTTGCATTTTTACTACTAGTACTACTACTACAAGCATTACTACTACCACTTCTTCTACTACTTCTACTACTAGTAGTAGTACTAGTATTAGTGCTATTTCTTCTGTTACTACAACTACTATTACTAACTTTTTACCTACTAACTTTTACCTTAAATACTAGTCCTACTGCTACTACTACTACTCCTCTTACTACTGCTATTACTAGTAGTAGGAGTGCTACTTCCTTTATTACTACTAGTACTACTACTACATGTTTTACTACTACTTCTACTGCTACTACTAGTACTAAAATACTAGTACTACTGCTACTACTACTACTATTAGTGCTACTTCTACTATTACTTCAACTACTAGTACTACCTTTTTACTTCTACTATTAGTACTACTACTGAATATTTTTAAGAGCTGTCTAAAGCTTAACAGCAGTAGAACTTTTTGTTTGTTTTTGTGTTGCATTCTTCTAAAAGTAGATGTACGTACATGATTACTATGCGTGTGTGTGTGTGTGTGTGTGTGCATATGTGTGTGTGTGTGTGTAAAAATAACGTCTGTAATTATTTTCTAGTATGCAATGTCACCTTCTACAACTTCCATAAAGCCCCCCCACCATTTCTGAAACCGAATCCCTGTGAATCTCTGCCCTTGGATGCATGTGAGAGAGTCACACCTTCCGTCACAGCATGGCGAATAAACAAAGAGTCTCGCACACTCATCCCTCCATCATCCGCTTCACTTAGAAAGACGAGCCATGAGCAGACGAGTGAGATGGAGAGACAGATAGAGAGACAGAAAGTGAGAATGACTGAGGCCTTTGCTGACTGTGTAAACATGAACTTGCAGATGAAGAGGAGTGTGATGAAAGCTGAAGAGCTTCAGAGGGCCTGATAACGGACAACATTAGCAGCACCACCTCGTTCAGGGCGACTTAGGGTTAACACGCACTTAACACTATGGATCCTTTTCTATTTTTTAGTGGAGAGGGTAAGTGGGTGATTGTAATTGCACACCAGAGGGGGTTTAGTGTTGATGATTAATGATGAAAAGCTCTTCACCCCAAGCTCTTGTATGTCGGATATTGAATACAGAGGTTTAAGTGCATTATTACACGTTAAAGCCCACAAGAAAGCTCGGAGAAAAATTGGGCTGTGTCCCAAACACCTAGTGTATGCTAGAAGTGTTGTCCCAGGGATTCATGCTCAGCAGGAACACTTAAGAAACATGTGGTTTGAGACAGCGGTAAGAAATCCTGCATCACTTACAAGATTCACAAAGAGAAACACTTTGTGCTATCTGAGCCTGCAAACTCGTCAGACAATTAGTGGTTAGCAAGATAGCTCGGTTTTCTGTACTTAAAATCACAGCGAGATAAATAACGTAAAAATAAAGGAAAAGGGGAGAAAGAAAGAACGGGACAATGAAGAAACTTCTACAACAATCAAAAAGAACAGAAATAAAAATGAACAACATATTAAAAAATTATTAATTTATAATTAATTAATTGAAAGAAAAAATGAATGAATGGAAGCAAGGAAGGAAAGAAAGAAAGAATAACAAGGACAAAGGGAGATATGTGTAAGAGCAAGGAAAAAAGAAACAACAAATATATGAAAAGAACAAAGTAGAACAATAAAAAAAAGAAAAAAAAAGAAATAAACATTAAATAAAAAATAACAAAGAAAGAATAACAAAGACAAAGGCAGATATGAACAAAGAAAAAAAAACCCAACAAAAATAGGTATAAAATTATATGAAAAAAAACAAAAACAATAAGTAACATGATAAAAAAAATATATATATAAAATGGACAAGGACAAAGGGAGATATGTTTAAGAACTAAGAAAAAAGCAACAAAAATGTAAATAAAATTGTACGAAAAAACAAAACAAAAAGAAGAACGATAAAAAAACAGTAAAATGATAAAGAAAGAAAGAGGAAATAAACAATAAATAAAAAAAATAATAATAGAAATAAAATTATAAAAATAATAGAAAAAGAAAGAAAAAATGTGTGAGGACAAAGGAAAAAACCCCAACAAAAACAGGTATAAAATTATATTAAAAAGAACAATAAGTAACATGATAAAAACAAAAGAAAGAAAGACAAAGTAGAAATAAATAATAAATTAACAAAAGAAAGAAAATGAAATAAAAACAATGAAATAATTGTAAGCTAAAACAAAAAGAAAGAAAAGAGAAGGTGAATAAAAGAATGAAAGAATGTGAAATGCATAGAAGAAGAGAAGGAAAATGAAAGAAATTGAATAAAAAAAGATAATTAAAAGGAAATAATAAATGTATATGAAATGTATGTATATATATGTAACGTCTGGGACCCCCGCCCTATGCGGGGCTCGACCCCAGACGCCCGTGGTGTGTGTGCACACGCCAGCACACGGTGTAATGAGACCCATGTGCAGGATTCAGCGAAGCACTGCTTTTATTACATTTAAGAGGCGACATAGGGAAACAAACGTAACACAAGACATGGCGTGGTTAACTAAACAAAACAAAACAAAAACAAAACCTAGACCTTAGCTTGGACATGGAACCTAGCAAACAAAACCCCAACAGAAACCACGGTACAGATAACAATCATGGACAAGGACACAAACACAAGGATCCCTATTTATAGGGGTAGACATTAGGGCTAATGGGATACAGGTGACACAATCAGGATAGGAACAATAGGAAGGGCGTAACAAAAGACACACAAAGAAGCAGGCAGATTCACCTGCCAGCGCCCTCTCTGGGCCTGGCAGGGAACTGTCCAGCTGTTCCTGACAATATATATATATATATATATATATATATATATATATATATATATATATATATATATATATATATATATATATATATATATATATATATATATGTATATATATATATATATATATATATATATATATATATATATGAAACAATCCAGAAAAGCGGGTGTGTAGTGACGCTGTACTTTGACTCATCACAGAAAAGGTTGAAAAGGTGTGAGGAATGACAGTTTAGGGACATTGTGCTGATTAATGTGCTGCCTGAGGATTAAATGTCACACACAAGCACACTTTCTCTTCAGATTTGCACAACAAGGCGTCCCGCTCTGATGTGGTTTCATCCCATCTACTCTGACTCAGCTTCACAAAGCCTTCAGACTTACACTGAATTATGGGTATTAAAAAGTAAACAGGTTTTCTTTGAAACATTTATGCAACTCTGGATCCAAGGTTCTCCTACGTTACCACACACACACACACACACAAATACACGGCTGCAGGGTAAAATAGTGCGGCTAAACCTGACGCGAGGCTTTTATTTTCACCCACCATTAATTCACAGACGCTGACAGGTAAACACCGCTTAGGATCACTCTAACTTTTAAGTTTGTGTTTAGCATCTGGCGGGTGTGTGTGTGTGTAGGGGTGTGTGTGAGTGTGCGTTGTGTTGGAGATGATAAAGGCGTTAAGCTCTGCTCAGGTAGGTGTTAAATTTATTAACACTACAGTGCTAACAGGAGTCAGTGTTTAGCCAACAGTCATTGATTGGTGATGTTATAAGAGCGTGTGAATTCACACACACACACACACTGCTGAGTGTGTGATGATTAATGGCTTCTGCCACTCACTGCCCTTGAAATGGAGATTTGGTCAAAGTAGAGACATTTAAATTTAAATTGAAAACCATGTAAAGCGACCTCACCTTCAAACCTTCAAAAGTTTTTCAACTTTTGTCCTCCAGGTTTCCTCACGTTAACCTCATACTAACTGATTAGCACCGCACACTTGTTACTTTGTCACCTAGCTAGCATAAAATCATGTCTCTGTTAGCTAGTAAGAAAATGTATTTAAAAAAATGATAAAAGATGTCTCTATAATAATATGCACGTTTGATTGAAGTCCCCAAAAGCCAGTATAGGATTGCGTCCCTATAATGTTATATTTCCGTGTGTGTGTGTGTGTGTAAATTATAATTTTCTTTGCAACGCTATCTTCTCCTAATAACTAATAGCTCAGTATCAGTTGTTTAGTAGTTAAACTCAGACGCAAGTGGTTTGCTGCAGTTTTCTCACTTTTACTGCTTTCTCCATTGAAACTAGACTTCATACGATTTAATTCTATTTATTTTCCATTCCCTAGTGGACACCTTCACATTACATAGCCCCTACTTTAGTGGCACTGCAGGTTAAACACGACACTTTTATTTGATACGTGACGCGTGTTCAGCGGTGAACAGCCTTTCAGCATTAACAACAAAACCCTGTCAGCATGTAATTACGGTCACACACAAACACAGTGAGTACATAGTGAGTGTTATTGTTCACTTCAAACCATATGCTGATTTATTCACTTTACACTTAATTTGATTTCTTTTTCGAAAAAAAGTTCACACCACACACACACACACACACACACAAAACTGCATTCAGAGTATCTTGCTTTTAGAGATGAGTCCAGCAACCTGAGAATGTCTCCCTGTCTGTGTCTCTGTCTCTCTGTTAATGTAATTTCATGCGTCAGGAAGCAGACATCATAAAACGGGGTTAACACCGGGTACAGACAAGGTGTCACACACTCCTGTGGTTAAAACAAACAGCCCCTTTGTGTAAGTGTGTGTGTGTGTGTGTGAGTGAGTGAGAGTGGTGTGTGTGTCTGTAAATAATCATTCATTATATTAATCAGGTCTTTAATAATGTGTTCAAATTCTAATTAGGTTCCCACAAAGATGTGTTCTTATATGTCCACATTTCCATGAATGTGTGTGTGTGTGTGTATTTGTGTGTGTAAACAGTGATCATTTACTTTATAAAATATGTCTTTATAATTATGTCTAAATTATAATAAGGTTTCCACAAGCCAGTCTGTGATTTGTGTCCCTATAATGTCATATTTCCATAAATGTGTGTGTTTGTGTGTGAACATTTATCATTTACTTTATTGAATACGTCTCTATAATATGTCTGTGTTATACTAGTCCACACAAAGCCAGTGTGTGATCGGTGTCCCTGTAATGTCATATTTGCATGAATGTGTGTGTAAATTATAATTTTCTGTTCAAATCAGGACTCTTATCTTGTCAAAGTGCAGTATCAGTTGCTTTGAGTGGTGATCCGCTGTATTCTTACATGCACCATTTCTATATTCATTCTGCAGTGAAACTAAAGTGGACATGTGGACATGTTCACACTTTGGCCCACTCACATGTTGGTGAATCCATAGCTGCAGAGATCTAAACCAGACTTAACACACCGTTATTAAAACCTTTTTTTGAAAGTATAAAGGAATTGCACACATGTAATGACGTTAGATGAAAATGCAAAAAAAGATTTGGATATTTGGGAATGAATTGAATTGCTGTGAGGGTGTTATTTTGGTCAGTGTGTGCATGAGAAGTGGATGAAATGTGGAGTAGCAGACCAACTGATGGACGGTGAGCAGGGGGGTGATTTATATCAGCGAGTGTGTGAGGGAATGTTTGGAGAGGCGCAGAAGGCCGTTAACACCCTGACCTCTGATACGGCGAGCAAACGCAGGAATTCTGGAGGGAAGAAAAAAAGAGATGAGATGAGTCGCATACACCGACGCCTTGATCTGTTCTTTTCGTTTAGGGGCAGCTGTGCAGCCCTACTCCCATCCCTCACTTCCCCCTGAGCCTACTCCCTAACCCCCTTCACCCCCCCCCAAGTCTTGTTCCTTGGCTTTACAGCTTTCCTCCAGTTCTAATTAACGGCATCTTAATCGCGTGTTAAATCCCGTCGCCTGGTGTTTACTGTCTGTTTGCCGTGTTGTAAAGTTGTGTGAGGGAGCTCATAAAACCGAGTGTGTTAATGTGGATTTAAAGTGGTGTGTGAAGTGTGTGTGTGTGCACGTGTTAAGCCCTGTAGACTGAGCATTAGCTCCTGTGTATTGTTTAGATGGCAGATTCTTGTATCTGAGACTGTGTAGAACTACGATGAATGTATATTAAATGTTCCATAGATTATTATAATATTAAGTAGGAAACGTACCCAGTTTTTGTGAAGGAGCAGCTGGAGGTTAGAGACATGGTCGTTTAAGCCGCTGCAATTTCATTTAGCTCATTCACATCCGAGAAAGTGGACGGTGTAATGACAGTATGATCTGATTTGTAGTTTTCTGGCACGTCATTGAAGAAGAGATTAAAGCAAGGGAAATGTGATTTTGATTTGGAATCTTAAAATGAGCATAGATAGGGGAAATTTTTAAAAAATACTGTAGTTTTGTTATTTCAATCTAGACTAAAATGAATGATAAACATTGGTCTAAAACATGACTAAGACTGTTACCTGCTTTTGTCAAAAATAATTATGACACCAAATGTCAACAAATTTTGTCTATTTATTATTATTTGAAAAACCCAAAACCACCACCTTTTTCTGAGACCTTGACCATACACCCTAAATATCATGAGATCAACTTGGCATCAGTTGTTGTCATTAAACATTGATTGTCATTAATAACTAGTAGCATGATATCTGAGATTCAGAACACTGAAGTAAACACTGGTCTGCTGAGGAGAGTTTGCATGTTCTCCTCGTGCTTCAGGGGTTTCCTTCAGGAACTCTGGTTACCTCCACCAGTCCAAAGACATGCGTTGCAGATTAAAGTTTATGTCTGTGTGTGTGTGTGTGTGTGTGTGTGTGAGTGAGTGAGAGTGGTGTGTAGGTATGTAAATGATATATGGTTCTATGAAAATATGGTTCTAGAATAATATGTCTGTTTTACTAGAGTCCCCACAAATCCAGTGTGTGATTGGTGTCCCTGTAGTGTCATATTTACACGAATGTGTGTGTGTGTGAGTGAGTGTGTGTGTGATTGGTGCCCACAAGTCCCCACTAAGCCAGAGTGTGATTGGTGTCCCTGCAATGTCACATTTACACGAATATGTGTGTGTGTGTGTGTGTGTGTGTGAATGTGTGTATGATTGGTGCCCACAAGTCCCCTCAAAGCCAATGTGTGATTGGTGTCCCTGTAATTGCCATGTACCCACATGTGCAGTGACAATAAAGTTGAATCTATTCTAATCTATTGTCATATTTACGTAATATTTACACAAATGTTTGTGTGTGTGTGTCTGTGTGTAAACAGTGATCATTCACTTTATAAAATATGCCTCTAGAATATGTTCTACTAGAGTCCCCACAAATCCAGTATGTGATTGGTGTTCATGTAATGTCATATTTACACAAAAGTGTGTGTGTGTGTGTGTGAACAGTGATCATTTACTTTATAAAATATGTCTCTATAAAAATAGGTCTATGTTCTACAAAAGTCCCTACAAAGCCAGTGTGTGACTGGTGTCCCTGTAATGTCATATTTACATGTATGTGTGTGTAAACAGCGATCATTTACTTTATAAAATATGCTACTAGTATAATATGTCAAATGGGTTGGCACCTCGTCCAGGTTTTCCCTCCGGGATAGACTTCGGAAGTAGGAAGTCAGAGCTGGGAAGCATTTTTGTCCTTCACAGTTTCCTTTATACTGTTAATGCACAGAATAATGGGATACATAGGGATAACCATAAGACCAACATACACGCTTCTTTCCAGAATACAGCAGTGGATGGATGGATAGACAATGGTGGTCCCTTGTTGCCATGGGAATCTGAACATGTTATTGGCACTTCCTGTTAGTGGTGTATGGGCTGCACAGCGGAGTAGAAGTGTAAAACGCTGTCTGACTGCACATAGTGTCCAGTTACCCTGATCAGTTACCTGTGGGACACACACACACACACACACATCCTTTAACTGTGTAAAGTGACCTATGGGCACTCAGTGTGTGATCATTTATGCTCGTTTAAGTGTCTCTATCTGTCTCGCTGTCTCTCTCTGTCTTCCACGGAAAGCCAACGGCACACGGAGCATCTGTTAAATAATCCAAATTCCAGATTTCTTACCTGCTGATGGAATTTAAGGTCACAAAAATCATTCCCAACGGAGAGAAAAACACACAGTTAAGGAAGTCATAAATTATACACACACACACACACACATACACACACACACACACACGGAGAGAGAGAGAGAGGAACAGTGCGGTTCATTTACAGAGAAGAAGAGATAGATAGAGAAACCGGATAGAATCACTCTTGGCTCTGTGTCTTTTTTTGACACCTCAATAAGTTTCCAGGTTTCGAAAGAATTTTAGCGTGCAACAGACTGTTAAATCTGTGTGTGTATGTTCTTTCTTTCTTTCTAATAGATTTCCTTCCTTCCTTCCTTCCTTCCTTCCTTCTGTCTTTGTAATAGATTTTCTCCCTCTCTTTCTTTCTTTCTTTCTTTCTTTCTTTCTTTCTTTCTTTCTAATATATTTTCTTTCTTTCTTTCTTTCTTTCTTTCTTTCTTTCTTTCTTTCTTTCTTTCTCCCTCTGTCACTGCTGCTTACCTGCAGATTAAAGAGGGGAATCAGGTTAGTTCAATGCGGTATCTCTCCACTGAGCTCCAGCTTGCCTGTATGGTTATTAAGTAATGAGGTGAATGTGATATGTGAGTGTCAGATAGAAAGATTTGCATGTTATGGGATAAATGTCATGAGGATTCCCCTGTGCCCTGAAGCATCACCCAGACACACACACACACACACACACACACACACACAGTCACATGTTGTCATACATAAAGCTCACATTGTGTGAGGAGGAAAACTGTGGGCGGAACGCGTGTGAGTGTGTGTGTATGTAAGCCTGAATAAAACCCTGAATAAAACACACAGGCTGAGAAGAGGAAAGGTCTGACCCTCAGATAAACACTGAACACATGCAAATCACGCCTGTGTTATCATGCTTAGTGGGCGGGGCTTTCACCTGCCGGCCACGTGGAGGAGCAGCGTGGGCGTGTAATCACTGTAATCACTTCCTGTATTTGCATGAGTAATAAACTGAGACACGACGGGACTCTATCAATCAATCAGTTGCCTGTAATCAGAGCATGCTCATTAAAGGTTTTATTCAACCTGCAGGAGCCTGACACTCTAACACACACCTACACACACACACACACACACACACACACAGTTTCTCCCAAGGTGAGCTACTTTTCCAGGTTACAGAGTGTTTACTGTATTTTATTTAATATTGTATATAAGCAGTGGAACATGAGTTGATGGATAAAGCCCGGTTTTATTCTTCCACAGGAAGTGGCTTTCCGAGGGTTCGGAAAGGAACTTCGAATTCGGAAAGGTGCTTCGAATGTGTTAGGAAAAGTTGCTCTCTTTGTACGTTCAGGTCACGTTGGAAAGATTGTGTTCACGAGTTCCATGCACATTAACATCTCCACAAAGTCGTAAGTAGGAAACTCTGTGAGCTCCCTGTTTACGAGTTGGGGGGGTGTGTCAGTCGGAAAACATGGTGGAATCGAGGGATGCGACGTAGGTTAATTTGTTGAAATTGAATGTATACTCCAGTCCAGAGCTGATTTCAGTTATGTTTTATTTTATTTTCCAAAAGTGCCCGCCCACCTCAGCTGTGATTGGCTGGTAGAGATGTCATTAAATACAGGGGGAAAATGGTGGAAGCTCCAGAGTTGCATTCTTTTTATTAGAGTAGTTTTGAAAGATGGAAAAAACAAGTAGACAGATTTGTTTTTTGGCCTAATCTAAAATGCGCATAGCAAACAATTGGATTTAAATCTAATTCAGTTTTTTCCTGGCAGACAAAGTGAAGGTATAAATGTGGATTTGATCTGGATTTGAGTGTAGCTATGGTTCACAGAACAATTTCTGCTGTAAGAGATATAATAAAGATTGAGGAACGGTAAAGGGGGAGTGTGGAGTGGATAACGGTCTTAACAGGTGATGATGACGAGGCATAGCAGAAATGCGTATCTATCTATCTATCTATCTATCTATCTATCTATCTATCTATCTATCTATCTATCTATCTATCTATCTATCTATCGATTTTCTTTCTTTCTTTCTTTCGTTCTAATTCTTCCTTCCTTCCCGTTTCTAATAGATTTTCTTTCTTTCTTTCTTTCTTTCTTTCTTTCTTTCTTTCTTTCTTTCTTTCTTTCTTTCTTTCTTTCTTTCTTTCTTTCTAATAGATTTCCTTCCTTCCTTCCCGTTTCTAATAGATTTTCTATCTTTCTTTCTTTCTTTCTTTCTTTCTTTCTTTCTTTCTTTCTTTCTTTCTTTCTTTCTTTCTTTCTTTCTTTCTTTCTTTCTTTCTTTCTTTCTTTCTTTCTTCCTTCCTTCCTTCCTTTCTGTCTTTCTTATAGATTTTCCTTCTTCCTTCCTTCCTTCTCTGGCTCAGAAAGTGTCTAACATCCTCTCTTTAAGTGTGTATCATAGCAAAGTGTTGGGTTGTAGCAAATTTGTCCATTTAATAGCAATTTGCAAGAAGTGGAAATACCGTTCCTTTAAAATCAAATCAGCTTCTAAACAGGGAAGGATATTTTATTGGCCGAGTAACAGAGACAAGTGCTCCATTGTTTTTTTTTCGAGTCTACAGGTTTTTGAACTGATGAATGAGCGTAGGAAATGAAATGATGTAATGATGTAGTGTTTCTCCACTGAGGCCACTGGGCCTTTCCTCACACCTGTGTTGACTGAAAGAAGGAGAAAGAGAGGTGTGTGAGCGAGCTGGACCTGAAATTCCACGACTCCCTCCTATCGGCTCCTTTCCTCGCTCCCTCCCTCCGCCAGTGTGATTTCACAGCTCGTTGAGCCGAGCGCTCTGGAATGTCCTGTCTCTGACGATCGGCTCGTTTGAAGCCGAGCTCGTGCACTGCAGCTGCACCGACCCTCGCAGACGTAGAGTTCACTTCCAGCACGTGCGTCTCTTACCCACTCTCAGCAAAACACACTGTGGATTCAAAACGCTTGAAACCGGGATGCATTAGTGTTGTTTTTTTTTTTTTTTGCATTAGTGTCTAGAAAGTCAACAGCTTTAAGACCCTGTCCCAAATTCATGTCCAGCAAGTGTTCATCCTGCAGCGAGTGAACTCAGGCTCTTTTCCAATCACTTGCATTTATGTCCAATTAGTGTCCCTGCTAGAATATCAGCCAGGTTAAGGCCATGTCCCAAATTCATGCATCCACTTACTGAGTTCTTATTAGAATGTCAATCATTTAAAGGCTCTGTCCTAAATTAATCTGTGGTTCATTTTCGTACCAGGAAAAAAAAAAAAACAGCCATGTTACGGCCCTGTCCTAAATTCACGTTCAATAATGATACCAGAAAAACTAGCATTGAGGACCTGTCCTAAATCTGTATCCTGTTTTACGTGCTCATATAAGTTAACCAGCCATGTTAGGGCCGTGTCTTAAATTAACCTTCACTTAGTTTAGTTTTTAGGTCCCTTCCAAATGAATCAGTTCTGACAGGACTTATTTATAGTAATATTTTTTTTCTTTTGAGCGTTCGTCTGGCTGTAATTCTCAGACGCTGTGCGTGTTACCCATGATGCAGTGCGAGTGTCCGTATCGACACAGAAAAGGCAGAATGTTGGTTTACAAACGTAACCTTCAGCTGGCTGTAAAAGTCTCTGACACGGAGCTAGAGATGACGGATCATGGATGATGTGAGCGTGGGAATTCATTGTCAGGGTGTAGCAGAGTGTGCTGATTTCTGTAGAGCGCTAATCTCATATGCTAGCCTGTTAGCCGCTCTTGCTCCTATTCCTGGTGAGACAGTATCTGGGTAGGTTAGGAAGAAAAAATGCGTTGAATGAACAAAGTGGGTTTTAAACAGATAAAAAATAAAAGATCCGAAACCATAACTCTCTGTTTCTGATGAAGAATTTTAGATGACAGAAGGAAAGGATTCAGCTTTATGTAACGGCTGTACAGGAGAACTGCGGACGCTGTGACATCATCAGTTGTGTTAGGTTTCCTCAGATGCAGCCAGCGTTGTGTAATAAGAAAAACTAAGATGTGATTTTCCATTCAGCCTGCGGTTTGGACAGTATCACCGCCCAGAATCTGCTGGGAAAAGACCCGCTGCTCTGTGTGTGTGCCTGTGTATGAGTCAGAAAGAGAGAGAGAGAGAGAGAGAATGAATGTGTGTGTGTGTGTGTGCCCGCACCTGCAGAGTGTTTGATTGCGTTACAGCCCCTAAGTCTGTTTATAGTCGTGCCAAAGATGCTGAGTGTCACCGGTGCTTAATGGAGGACTAAATGGGCTGTGTCCTAATAACGATGAGGTGGCAAGTAAAACAAATGATGGACTTGGCGATCAAAGGGCAGCAGGGAGCCGGCACTGATTCTCTTGGATTGGGACGGAGCCTCACAGTGGTGGGAAACTCTGCTGGATCATGAGGGGAAAAACACACACACACACAAACACAGACACGCACACAGGGTTTGTGCTCCATCCAAAACAGCCTAGTGATCAGGTCGGATAATATGGACAACACACACACGCACACACACACACACACACACAGACAGTTTGTGTCTAGATTATTCAAAACGTTGAGCATTATTAACTTCGTTTCCTCACTCATCCGAGTTTCTACTGAAGAGAGGGAAATTCCCTGACATTTACACCTCTGGCTGTATCCCAAATGCTACTGCTTGATAGAACAGTTCCTTACTAGGATTTGCCCTTACAAGTAACCTTAAACGAGGATGTGGTTTGAGACACTAAACACACATGACCATCTTTATCACCAAATATAAAACACGACCATGTGAATATTGAGGCTTAAAAGGGCTCATGTTCTTCTAAGTGCACTAGCTAGACAGGAATGAAGACAACACCAACAAATTAGTTAGAATGAGCATGAAAAGTTCAACACACAGTTCACTATAATGCTAGTGTATTGCTAGCTCTTCTACTGTAATGCTAGTTTGAGGGATACTATAATGCTAGCATCTTTTACCATAATACTAGTTTGAGAGAGCTAATGCTATTTTGTGGTTATCACGGTTTACTATAATGCTAGCGTTTTACTATAAGGCTAGTTTGTGGTAGAACTTATTAACTATAATGCTTGTATAGGCTAAGCTGTTTTAGTTTAATGCTAGTTTGTGGTAAACTGTTTGCTGTAATGCTAGTATAGGGCTAGTTCTTTTGCTTTAATGCTAGTATAGGGTTAGCTCTTTTAGTTTAATGCTAGTTTGCGGTAAAATTGTTTACTCTAATGATAGTGTATTGCTAGATTTTTACTATAACCCTAGTTTGTGGTAAAATTATTTGCTATAATGCTTGTATAGAGTTAACTCTTTAAGTTTAATGCTAGTTTGTTGTAAAACTATTTACTATAATGCTAGTGTATTATAGTAAATGATAGTATAGGGTTAGCTCTTTTAGTTTAATGCTAGTTTGTGGTAAAATTGTTTTTTATAATGCTTGTATAGGGCTAACTTTTTTTGCTTTAATGCTAGTTTGAGGTAAAACTATTTACTACAATGCTAGTGTATTGCTAGAGTTTTACTATAATGCTAGTTTGTGGTAAAATGTTTTGCTTTCATACTTGTATAGGGTTAGCTCTTTTGCTTTAATGCTAGTTTGTGGCAAAATTGTTTGTTTTAATGCTTGTATAGGGTTAGCTCTTTTAGTTTAATGCTAGTTTGTGGTGAAACTGTTTAGGGCTGGCTCTTTTGCTAGTTTGTGGTAAATTGTTTGCTATAATGCTTGTATAGGGCTAGTGCTTTTGCTTTCTAAAATGGTGCTACATTTACCCACAGTGGTTTGTAAGAATTCAGAACGTGACATTGCTACATTAGTGGTTAGAAAAACTAATCTGGTCATGGTGTGTTAACACCACACACACACACACTCGTCTTTGTTCTGTGTGTTTGTGTGTGGTGAAGTATCCAGTTTGAAGGGTTCCATGATCCTCTGGGACGAATCGCCACTGTTTAGCCAAGACGAGGGTGCAATCAGGGAGGCCATTAAAGCACATGAGAAAAATGAGGCGTCTCTGTCCTCTGACACACTCTCTCCGTCCTTCTTCCAGCACAGCCTTTTAGTGCGCTCTCACGTATTTACATATTCAGCCTGATGTCACATTCCCCATCCGTCCTGTCCCCCCACGCCCAACCCCCCCGCTGGCCTTTGAACTCAGCGGCAAAGTGATGAATGAAACCCGGGCTAGTGTCTTTAGCCTGGAAACATCCATTCTGGGGCTTAATGTGCGTGTGCTGAGAGGTGGTGTGTGTGTTATCTGCGTTAGCGCCATTTAGCGTCTCAGCTAACTCGTCTGATGTCTCGGTGACTGAGACGAACCACTTCCAGGTTGTCGCTCTAAAATAAACATGGTTCTGAGGGCCGATGTCTCAGCCATCCTCACTCCGTCTCATTAGAAAAAATAACGATGTGGCTGACGACAATTAGGAAAGATAACGGTGTGTTTGTCTTACGCTGATGGATGCTGAGTGTGTCCCCCTGTCTTTCTTTCTTTCCTTCTCTCTCTCTCTCTCTCTCTCTCTCTCCCTCTCTCCCTGAGGCCTGGAGCTTATCTGAATCTGTAGAAGCTGATTATTTACCCAGAAAGTCTAATCGCACATACACATCAGTAATCAGTGCTTTAATGGCACTTTATTAGTCATGAGAAAGAATGATTTTCCCAGCATGCTTTGAGCTGGAAGTTTGTACATGTATGGCCTCTGTATTCAGAAAAAAAAAACTTTCTGGAACTGATTATATAGAGAGTAGTGAGAGAAAGCTAGTCTCAGCAGCCGTACTGTATATTATGTGTTCATGGCAGTTATGGGTTGTGTCTCATATCGCATACTTCACAGTGCATTATGGATCCAAACTGTTACGTTCAAACATAACCACTATCAAGAAGTCCCCATAGACAAAATTCTGTGCCACTTGGGTTGATTTTGGCTTGGGCTTTGTTCAACAACAAAAAAAACCCCACTTAACTCTGCACGAATTGCTGTTTGAGACGGAGCCCTAAAACGGCTAGCGAATGGGACGAAGCTTGAAAACATGGCCCGGTTATATTAAGACCACTGTCTAATTATGAGTCTTAAGCTATCCAGGGTTCTAGTAAAGTACACTAACTAAGCAGAAACTCTTGCAGTTTGGGGAGAACCCTTCAAATAAATCACAGCTGTTCTGACTTTTCCATTTTTTTCTGTTCTGTTGAAAAATCCTTTGCTAAAAAGCTCCTCCTTAAGTGACCTACACACTCTCCTCATCAATCACAAAAAAAAAAAATTCAATTTAAGTGTGATTTAGAACAGATCCTGGGAATGCACTCACACACACACACACACACACACACACACACACACACACTGTAACTGGACCGCATGTTCCTGTGTAGATAAGCCCTCATTATTTACACAGATCTTAAAGATAGATAAGGTTAAGACCATGCAGTTGGTGTGTGTGTGTGTGTGTGTGTGTGTGCATATTTGTGTTTGTGTGCGTTTGAACCATTTGGTTTTATCAAAGTGTTTCTGAATGTAGTTGTAACATTCTCCGTGTGTGTTGTATGGGGTATTACACAACGACATTAGCTGTGTCTGTTTCGTGCTCCAAATATATTCTTATATAACCCCAAAGTGGGTGTGGTCTAAACCAGAGGGTGTTTTTTTTGTTGTTGTTCTCAGAAACAACAGAAAGAAACCCCAGGTATAGAAATGCGAATATTCTACCAGGTGAATATTCTACCTCTGACGCTTTCTCATCCTCCGTAACATCACTCGAGTTCTCTTGGTGTCCGCTAGATACATGTCCAGGAGACAGTCCTAGCTTTCTCTTTGGGATTGCTTATGCCTATCCCTCTAATCCTACACCATTATTTATTCATTTTCATGAAAGCCACTAAGCAGCGTATACTCCCAAGCCTCCTGTATATATCTTGTTTGGCTGCTGTCTAGCTAGCTTCGTTCCACTACACACTATTATCTAGCTGCATCTTTCTAGGGTGTTGACGTCTAAAATTAAACCTGAGGTGTAGCCTTCTTGCTTGAGCGTCATCCATTCTTAACATACTTAACATAATATTTTGCAAATATGTTAGAAATGTTGTTAGGTTTGTGTATAATCTTTATAAAAAACCATGAGGAAAATCATTTAACCAAGCACATTGCACCCCATACACTGTAGAGTGCACTAGTTAGAGAGTTATCGGAGACATGTGCAGAGGCATGGTGGAGAATATCCAGTGCACTCATGTAATCCCACAATGCATTTGGGCTGGTGTCCAAACAAGTTACTTTTAAAAGGAACAGAGTCGCTATAATGCACTTTGGCATTTGTAGGGAACAGGGAGTACGGCACCATTTGAGACACAGGCGAGATCTGTGATCAGATGGTATTAGTTGTGAGTTTAATATTTACTTTTAAAGAGAGACTAACACAGTTCAGATCTGTTTTGGACTGTGCCTGTCTCTGTCTGTCCATCTCTGTTTCTTCTTTGTAGTGTGTGTGTGTGTGTGTGTGTTAGGACTTACAGCATATGGACTGGTAGATGAAACATGCTCACCCTCGTCTCTCTCCTTCTCTCTCTCTCTTACCCTCATCTTTCTCTCTCTCTCTCTCTCTCTCTCTCTCTCTCTGTCTGTGTGTGTGTGTGTGTGTGTCGGGAGGCTCAGTGTGTTGTTAGATTTATGTCCTGCTGCACATCTGGTCCTCATTGGCAGCGTCAGAGCATCAAGTTGCAGCCAGGTGGATCTGAACACACACACACACACACACACACACACACACACAATTCTGTCCGGGTGACTCTATATGGCTATATTTCTTTTTAGCTCTCTTCACCCTGTCTGTCTGTATACACATCCATCCTTCCATCTATCCATCCATCTGTCTGTCAGTAAGTCTATCCGTCTGTCTTTTAGTCTATCTTTAATCTATCTTCTGCTGCTGCTGCTGGTGGTGTCTGAGAGGCAGCTGATGGAGTTGTGTCTCACTCGTCCTGTCTGTCTGCAGGCGGCTCTGAGTGCCTTGAAGCAGCTTTCCGAACAGGGACTTGACCCGGTGGATGGAGGAGTCAAGGTGGAGAATGGATCCTGTGAAATGTAAGTGTTTGTCTTACCATTTATTGACTTTGTCACTAAATTTTCCATCTGTTGTTTTCCAATGACCAGTCACTGACTATGATTGTTTCCCAATGACCAATCACTGATCATCATTATTCCCAGAACCAATCACTGATCACCATTGTTGCAAATAACCAATCCCTGCTCAATAGTATTCGCAATAACCCATCACTGATTAACATTGTTCCCAATAACCAATCCCTGATCACCATTATTCTTAATAACCAATTACTAATCACCTTTTTTGCCAATAACCAATCACTGATCACCATTATTCCCAATTACCAGTGATCACCTTTATTTCCAATAACCACTCCTTGATCACCAGTATTCCCAATAACCAATCACTGATCACCATTATTCTTAATAACCAATCACCATTATTCCCCATTACAACCATTGTTGCCAGTAACCAATCATTGATCACCATTGTTCCCAATAACCACTGATCACCATTATTCTTAATAACCAAGCACCAGTATTCCCCATTACTACCATTATTCCCAATTACCAATCACTGATCACCATTATTCCCAATAACCAATCACTGATCACCATTATTTTTAATAACCAATCACCATTATTCCCCATTACCACCATTGTTCCCAATAACCAATCACTGATCACTATTATTCCCAATAACCAGTCACTGATCACTATTATTCCCAATAACCAGTCACTGATCACTATTATTCCCAATAACCAATCACCATGATTCCCCATTACCACCATTATTCCTAATTACCAATCACTGATCACCATTGTTGCCATTAACCAATCACTGATCACCATTATTCCCAATAACCAGTCACTGATCACTATTATTCCCAATAACCAATCACCATGATTCCCCATTACCACCATTATTCCTAATTACCAATCACTGATCACCATTGTTGCCAGTAACCAATCACTGATCACCATTGTTCCCAATAACCGGTCACTGATCATCATTATTCCCAATAACCAATCACTAATCACCATTATTTTTAATAACCAATCACCATTGTTGGCAGTAACCAATCACTGATCACCATTGTTCCCAATAACCGGTCACTGATCATCATTATTCCCAATAACCAATCACTAATCACCATTATTTTTAATAACCAATCACCATTATTCCCAATAACCAATCACTGATCACCATTGTTCCCAATAACCAATCACTGATCAACAGTATTTCCAATAACCAGTCACTGATCACCATTATTTTTAATAACCAATCACCATTATTCCCCATTACCACCATTATTCCTAATTATCAATCACTGATCACCATTGTTGGCAGTAACCAATCACTGATCACCATTGTTCCCAATAACCAGTCACTGATCACCATTATTCCCAATAACCAATCACTGATCACCATTATTCCTTATGGCCAATCACTAATCACCATTATTTTTAATAACCAATCACCATTGTTCCCAATAACCAGTCACTGATCAACAGTATTTCCAATAACCAATCACTGATCACCATTATTCTTAATGGCCAATCACTAATCACTATTATTCTTAATAACCAATCTACATTATTCACAATTACCACCATTATTCCCAATACCCAATCACTGATCACCATTATTCCCAATACCCAATCACTGATCACCATTATTCCCATTACCCAATCACTGATCACCATTATTCCCATTACCCAATCACTGATCACCATTATTCCCAATACCCAATCACTGATCACCATTATTCCCAAAACCCAATCACTGATCACCATTATTCTTAATAACCAATCACTGATCACCATTGTTCCTAATGGCCGATCACTAATCACCATTATTCTTAATAATCAATCTACAATATTCACAATTACCACCATTATTCCCAATACCCAATCACTGATCACCATTGTTCCCAATACCCAATCACTGATCACCATTATTCCCAAAACCCAATCACTGATCACCATTATTCCCAATACCCAATCACTGATCACCATTATTCCCAAAACCAAATCACTGATCACCATTATTCCCAATACCCAATCACTGATCACCATTATTCTTAATAACCAATCACTGATCACCATTATTCAATATAAAGAGGAAGAGAACGTTGGGAGAAGCTCTTGTGAGAACAGGAAGTCACTTGTCTCTTGGATGCAACGTTAATATCTGTATATTGTTATTGTCTATATTGTCTGATGTTCCGTCCATTAATAAATGAAACATTGTAATTGTTGGAAATACACTGTGGTATAAATGGAAAGACAGAGAGAGAGAGAGAGAGAAAGAAAATCACTGTGGTATAAATGGAAAGACAGAGAGAGAGAGAGAGAAAGAAAATCACTGTGGTATAAGTGGAATAACACACTCCTGACAATGCTAAACCAAAGGTTCTGGGGGAAAAGCAACGCTTCTTCAGGCATGCGTTATTATTTGGATGGTTTTACAATAAGAACTGTGTGTGTGTATATGTGTGTGTATGTGTATGTGTGTGTGTATGTATGTATGTGTGTGTGTGTGTGTGTGTGTGTGTGTGTGTAATATAATGGTATATTTTACAACTGATTATCCATACCACACACATCTACTGCTAAGAAATGAATATGTGGGAGGCCTGTATCTCTGTCTTTCCATCTCTCCTCTTATCTTACTCTTTTTCTTGCGCGCACACACACACACACACACACGTGTCAGGCTGTGTGCTTCACACACATTCTTTTACAAATGTGTCCTTTAAATGTCAGATTTGGCGGTGTGTCAACTAATCTTGCTAAGTGATTGTGAGAAGCCTACCTCTTCCACACACACACACACACACACATTATCATTTCATTATGAATGAATGTTTTGCATGATCCTTATCCACCTGTGGGAAATGGGGAATTCTCCCTCCCCTCCCTCCCCCACCCTTCCTCTCTCTCTATCTCTCTCTCTCTCTCTCTCTCTCTTTCTCTCTCTCTCTGTTTTTCTTTCTCTCTCTGTCTGTCTTTCTCCCATGCTTTCTCCCTCTCTTTGTTTTTCTTTCTCTCTCTGTCTGTCTTTCTCCCCTGCTCTCACCCTTCCATCACCCCCCCCCCCCCACCATATCCATATCTCTCTTTTATTCTCTCTCTTGCTCCACCATATCCTATCTTTCACTTACTTTTCTTTTTCACCTTTATCTCTCTCTCTCCCTCTCTTTTTAGTCAGGTCTCTGTCCCTACATGCAGTCAATCAGAGTTATCAATAAAACGCTGTCCTGTGTAATATAATCGACTGATCCTGAGCCTGGCCTAATTTTAATGAACCCTCTGGTGACTGCCTAGTGACTGTTGCTACCTGTTGTTCGTTTAGCACTTAGCATGCGCGCCTGTCTTCCCTGTGGATAGAGTTATTGTTTGTGGCAAATATGGTCAAGCTTTATTTATAATATTTGTAGAAGGCCATTGATCAGCATACAGTAGCATTCAGTTGCTTTCAGAAGACAGTAAAGTAAAGTAAAGAAGGACAGCTAGTTATTGGAAATAACCAGTGATAAACTGGTGTGATCCCTGGTCCAGTATTCCCATAACAGCATGTAATGTCATAAAATATTTACCGTAAATGAATAAGAACAAATTGTATTTATTAAAGAATGACACATATTTTTAATATAGTTATAAAAATCACACCTATGAAACAAGTTAGTTCTTTTTGTTGTTGTTGATCTTTCGGCTGCTCCCTACATGTGTGAGGGGTCGCCACAGTCCAAACAACAACTTGGCACAGGTTTTACACCGGATGCCCTTCCTGACGCAACCCTCCCATTTTCATCCGGGCTTGGGACCGGCACTGCATCCAGTGGCTGGAGTTTGGGCGCGGATTAGGGTTAGTTAGTTGGGTTAGTTCTTGTAATTACAGGTATTAACAGCTGTTACTCCTTCACAAGTCTATTCTATCTAAAAAAAACAATGTCTTATTGTCAGTAAACTTCAAAATACCAACAAATTTTTGTCCCCAATTTTTTTCTGCTCTGAAGACTTTTCTATAGTGGAAAGTATAGTTACAAAGTACTGACACTGGAGACTCCTTCAAAAAGAAAGCGATTACAGTGGTACCTTAAAAAGGTCTGGTCGAATACCGATTTGGTCGTAAACCGCATTATTTTTCCCCATAGGAAATAATGTAAAACAAATTAATCTGTTTCAACTCGATGGTTGATCTCACAACTTTTCTCTTCGCCTGATTTACCCTTTTTCGGAGACATGGCTACTGAAATTATACCACAAAAGATAGCGTGTTATAACACAAGCACTCACAGATGATGCTTTCAGGACAGATGACCCACGTAAACAGCTTAATCTCTATTGTCTATGCCAGGTTACGCCACATGGAAAGCGTGTGTGTGGTCACAATAGTTCTTTTCAGGTCGGGTCGAACAGAGATAAATATTTGCGTCGAAAATACACTAACATTCGTTCGAATTTTGTTCGAAATGTTGATATCCGTTGCAATCGTGTATGAAACAAGAACCGGCGTTCTTGACGGTCGAATCATACACCGAATATATTTTCGTACACCGAGGTCAAATTGACTCAAAAATTCGAATCGGATACCGAAAATTCGTACACAGGGATGGGCGAGGATTATATGATTATATTATTATATGATTCACACAAATAACTTTCAGTCACTGTTATACAAAATTCATCCTTGGACCAATCAGAATCGACATTTCAACAGTGTAAGCTTTCTTCTCACTTCACTGGAACATGCATCTGATCTGTGAAACTGAGTGACTCTGCAATTGTAGAAGATTAATCAAAGATGTATTGTGGGTGGAATCATTAGTAACGATTGATGTGTGTGTGTGTGTGTGTGTGTGTGTGTTTTGCAGATCGGTGAAGCATCCGGACGGGAAACAGACTAACTCAGGCTCTCAGGACTGCGCAGATCCGAACGCTGTCGCGTAGGAGGAACGAGCCTTCGCGAACGCCGCCGGATCCTTCAGAACATCGACACGCAATAGGGTGGATGTGTCTCGACAACATGACGTAGAACAACACACACTCGCTCTCAGTCTATGTGAAGACAACACTATCTTAACCTTTAGTTACTTATGGAAAATTTAACTTGCTAACAAATGTTGAAAAAATAAAAACTAAGAAAACCAAATCAAAAAAAAAAAAAGAAGAACTAACGTGATAATGAGTTAATGCATGGTACTGTGTTGACTTTACGGGAAATCTAAGTATTATGCATTTCCCTGATTGATAGATGTTTCGGGTTTTTAAAAAAAAAATATTTTAGTCTTTTATGGATCAAGCAGGTGTGTATCATGCCATGGAATTAAAGGAAACATTATAAAGGAAGGTTCTGTAAGGGGTGTGGGGGAGGGGGGCGGGGCGGTTACCTACCTTATTTTATTAATAGCAGTGCTTGAGTGCGTGAAGATTAACAGACGATGGCAGTGCTGTAAAAGTTGTAGTTGTTGTCTTCATATATAATCACCCAGCTTAGCGTTTATGCTGATGTTCATGTATCTGTACGGATGTGTCCAAGTAGCACACAAAGGAGAAGAAAAAATTTAAGTGAACAAACCTAACGACAGAGACAGAATTAGCGGAGAGATCGAGGAGGATGCGGTCTGTGTCGCTGTAAATAAAGCAAGTCCACAAGATTCACCTCAACTCAGTGTTTTATAAGCAACACCGTTTCACGGAACATTTTTTAACTCCGCCTTCGAATTCTGAACCCCGCCCGTGCATCTTTACATCCAGTCATTTCAACTCCACCCCCTCGCTTTAACCTCGTCTCCTCCCAACCTCGTCTGATGTTATAGTTAACTATGCCCTCATCCTAACCTTGTGGCCATCTTAGTTAGCTTAACTCAGGGGTGTCCAATCTTATCCAGAAAGGGCCGGTGTGGGTGCAGGTTTTCATTCCAACCAAGAAGAAGCTACACCTGATTCCAACTGGCTAATCAACTGATCTTGGCTTTCAGTAGACTCAGGTGTAGCTTCTGCTCAGCTGGAATGAAAACCTGCACCCACACCGGCCCTTTGTGGGTAAGATTGGAAACCCCTGCCTTAACTACACTTTTCGCTTTAACACAAGCCCTTACTTTTTACCTCTAATCTTGCTTTAACCCCGCCCCTCACCTACCCCTTCTTAGCCCTTTCACCTAAATATTCACTCCAACACCGTCTCATTCTTCCTGCTCAAAACTTAATTCTTCAGAGTAACCCCACCTCCTCTTCAAATATGTAACTAACCACATCCTGATCTTGCCCCTGCCCCACACCCTGCCCCTGCTCCACACCCTGGACTCACCTCTGCCCCACACCCTGCCCCTGCTCCACACCCTGAACTCACCTCTGCCCCACACCCTGCCCCTGCTCCACACCCTGATCTCACCTATACCCACACTCTGACCTTGCACCTGCCCCACACAACGCCCCTGACCCTGCTCTACACCCTGAACTCACCCCTGCCCCACACCCTCAGCCTGCTCCACACCCTGACCTCTCCCCTGCCCCACAACCTGACTCCACTCCACACCCTGAACTCACCCCTGTCTCACAACCTGGCCTTGCCCCTGTCCCACAACCTGACCCTGACCTTGCCTCTGACCTTGGCATACACCCTGATCCTGAAAAATACAGGCACCTTGATCCACACCTTGACATGCTCCAAACCCTGACCCTGATTCAACTCCACACCCTGAACTCACCCCTGGCCTCACCCTGACCTGGCCCCTGTTCCCATAATCTGACCCTGACCTTGCCTCTGACCTTTGCATACACCCTGATCCTGCACCACACCCTGCTCCCGCCCCACAACTTGACCCTATATTACACTCTGATCCTGCACCATACCCTGATACTGCAGCACACCCTGACCCCAGCCCTGTACCACAGCCTGCCCCTGCCCCACACCATGATTCTGCCCCTGGCATACACCTGACCCACACCCTGACCACACCCACACCAGTCAATACCAGTTGTAAACACAAAAAACCTCCTGTGGATTTGTGAGTTGGACGAGATGTGTGCTAATTCTGTTTCTGTGTTTTCTCCCAGCACATCTACACCCTAAATGCTGTGTGTTGTATCGACTTAATGCATCAACTGAGTGCTTTTAATAACTGCATTCTGGAGGAGTTTAGTGAAGAGAGCCTGCATAGCTTCTCCTTCCGAACAGCTCGATTACTTGAATCTTTACGTTTCCCAACAGCATTTTCTCTCTGTGTTTAAATGTTGAGTTAAGGAAATGCAGTAAAATCACATCAGTTTGTGTTGAAAAGGTGTGTGTGTGTGTGTGTGTGTGTCTTTCATTTACTTTCCTTTTAGGTAGAATCTGGTCCAAGCGCAGAGCTGAAGAGTTGAGGATTATAATAACATTAGCGAACTCGAACTTGCATCCTGCTAGGTCACTAGCGCAGAGCCTTAATTACTGAGCTCCACTGCCTACTTGCTCATTTCCTGCTAGTAGAGGAAGTAAACAATTTAAATTCCATGAACTTTTCAAATGATTACGCGGTAGCACCCGTGGTTGAAGTTCTACATTAGTCACACAACAGGTTGTGAGATCAAATCCTCAGAGAGTCAAAACCTTTAATTACTACTGTTATTAAACTACCCAGTAATTGCACATAAGGAAAAATATGGATTGCTTTTAATTTTCTAGAATAAAAGTTGCCCAAAAATGTAATTAAAGAACAGAAAATGTCTGGATGGACATTCTGTGAACGGACTCGTACCTTCTCTTTATACATTGTTGTAATATGACCTTCATTTGCATATTTGGAAAATGATTGGCTCTTAGAAGTTTTGATGCAATAAGATCTTTCTATCAGATCGGTACAGCACTAATTCAGTTTCAGGAAGGTCACCTTTTCATAAAGTAATCTGGTCAAATGTGGTGTATACCGTTTAGAGGAACTGAAATTATTGCTATTATTAATGGTGACGGTAGTTCCCACGTTGTTTTACGTATGTTTTCTTGCCAACTGTGACAATAAAACGCTAAAAGTCCAGCCTGCCCTCTCCTCTGTACCAAAAAAATAATCCTAAAAGGGGAATTGGTGTGGATCGGCTACTCAAGAGTACAGTAATCCCCCGTTTATCGCAGGGGTAACGTTCCAAACCCACCCATGATAAACGAAAATCCACGATACATGGACGCCACCCCCAAATGTTTTCTTTTTTATTGTTTAAGCCGTAAATGACCCTCCCACCCTCTTTAAACACACACAGAAAACATTTGCAAGCATATAGCGAGATGAATATTGGGTAAATTTGTAGAAATATCACTATTATAGTAAGTACTGTATGTATGTATGTTCCTTGCCAGAGGTGCAGAGCATTTGGGCGACATAATAGAGCTTGCAGAAAAAGTGTAAAAAATACAGCGTACACAGAACAAAAACACTCGGGACAGTGACACGCAAAAAACTGGGATGCTGGAGAATTCTGCTTCTCTTTCTCCAACTGCACACATAGCCAACAGCCAATCACAACCGTGATTAAATGAATGGGGCATTCCGATTGGCCAGACTTGTTCCTCCAGCCTGCATTTTGATTTTCAGCATCCCTGCACCGCGCTTTCCTAAACAACGTTACACTGTACAGTATTTGATATATTATTAACATTTTACTTTATTCTAATTAATGTTTATATTTTGTAATTAATAATTATATTTTTATTAATAAATTACCTTATTTCAACATAAAAACAGTTCACTATAAGGTTTGCGGATACCACGGTATACCGGGAAAATCCGCAAAAAAAAATTAGTTAAAAAATAAAAATCCGCGATATACCGGGACCACGATATATGAACCGCGATATAGAGGGGGATTACTGTATTTCATAGCTATCGACTGAATCGCTAGTCACATGTAGCGTGAAAGAGTCACAGCTCAGTTTTCTATATTTCTTTCAGTCTGTGTGCAGTTGAAAATGTCCTAATGATTTAACCATAAAACCCATTTTAATACATTTTAAATGTTTTTAATAATGTGGTTCAATTATTGTGATACAGTAAATGTTATAAAATACCCCAAAAACTAAAAGTTTTCCAGTCACAGGAAATGCCTCGAAAATTAGAAATCTGATTAAAACGCCCTGGGAATCGAAGTGATGTCATGGAAAAGTGTAAAGCGAGATTTTAGCATATATATATTTTCTCCACAGCTGACCGAAACCCGTCTCTCTCCAATCTTCATCTGTCCACTTTCAGTGCCCACTGACAGGAGTGGAACCTGATGTGGTCTTTTCCTGTTGAAGCCTCATCAGTGTTCGATGTTTTGACCATTCTCATCAACAAGCTGTTCCCATATGCAGAACTGACGCTCATTGGATGCCTTTCACACCAGTCTGTGTAAACTCTAGAGACTGATGTGTTTAAAAAATCGCAGGTTTTCTGAAATACGTAAAGCGGCACATCTGGCACTGGTCACCCAGATGTTTGATGTGAACACGGACGCTCTTGACCTGTATCTGCATGAGTTTTGACTCATACTGATGCCACTTGTTTGGATAATTACATGAACATTCAGGTGTACAGGTGAGAGATCTGTTTCTGTTATCTTATTATTTTTTGCTTTTACATCGCATATTTTTTAATTCTTTACTGCAGGCACGTAATTCTCAGCAGCTTAGCTCTGGATAAGTCATTTCCAAGAAGGTTAAAAAAAAAAAAAAAATTAAGTTAAAATATGCTAAAATATTAAATCCAGCTGTTTTAATTTTATACAAATTTCATATGTAATTTTAGCTTTTTTAAAAACGATTTATTTGTATATTTAATTCTGTTAAACTGAAATGAGGCGTCAAAAGTAAGAATGTAAATGCAGTGTTTTATTTAGTCAGGAATACCATTAGCACCTTGTAGTAGTCCAAGTGTTTGTTTTTCTACTAACACATGGTGTTAACTAAAGTAAGCGAGCCTTTTGCCGGAGCAGATGGTCCAGCGCTAACACTCTCCACCCTCACACACTTCAACACACACTGATCCCCCTGACTGACCAGAAAAAGCTGCATGGTGAAGTCCAAAGACAGCCAGTAAACACCATGCTGATGATCAGGGTCTGTGTCATCTTTAATGTGTCTATTACATTTCGTTTCCTAATGGGGACGGATTTAAATGTCCTCCCGCTCCCTGGTTACTGTTGCCGGGCAGGTCGGGTGTCACTGTAGCTGGGAGTTTATCTGTCAGGAAATGCTTCAGGTAGATGAGTGTGTTAGAATTATAATGAGTGAAGATCCTTCAGAATGTTAGAATTGTAATGATCAAATTCTATTCTGTTATGCTGGAAGTCTATTCAGTGTGTTTTATCATTCTAATCAGTGTGTCTTGTAATTCTATCCAGTGTGTGTTAGAATTCTATTCGGTGTGTCTTGTAATTCTATTCAGTGTGTGTTAGAATGCTGTTGTGTGTTGGAATTCTATTCCATGTGTCTTATAGTTCTATTCAGCGCGTGTTAGAATTCTATTCTGTGTTTTCCCAAATTCTATTCAGTGTGAGCATTCTACTCAGTGCGTCTTATAATTTTATTCAGTGTATGTTAGAATTCTGTTGTGTTGGAATTCTATTCGGTGTGTGTTAGAATTCTGTTGTGTTGGAATTCTTTTCAGTGTCTTATAATTCTATTCAGTGTGTCTTATAGTTCTATTCAGTGTATTAGAATTCGGTTGTGTTGGAATTCTATTCTGCGCTTTCTCACATTCTATTCAGTGTCTTATAATTTTATTGGGTGTATGTTAGAATTCTGTTGTGTTGGTATTCTATTCAGTGTGTCTTACAATTCTATTCAGCATGTCTTACAATTCTATTCCGTGTGTGTTAGAATTCTCTTCAGTGTGTGTTGGTATTCTGTTGTGTTGGAATTCTATTCAGAATGTCTTATAATTCTATTTAGTGTTAGAATTCTGTTGTGTTGGAACTCTATTCTGTGTGTTATAATTCTATTCCATGTGTGTTGGAATTCCACTGTGTTGGAATTCTATTCAGTGCGTTAGTATTCTGTTGTGTTGGAATTCTATTCAGTGTTTTATAATTCTATTCAATGTGTTATAATTCTATTCTGTGTGCTGGAATTCTATTCAGTGTGTCTTATAATTCTGTTCAGTGTGGTTTTTAAAAAAAAAAATTCAACGTTTTAATGTGGAATTTTAATGTGTTTATTAGAATGCGAGTGTTAGAAGTGTGTTAAAATTCTGTTCAGGATTTTAATGTAGGTACGTTTTTAAGAGTGTGTGTGTGTTTAGACTCTAATGTGTGAGTTAATAGTGAAGCTGCTGAATGTTCATTACGCTACAAATGTTCGCAGCTGGAATTCTATTTGAACAACGTTGAACACGGCGTGTTTCAGTGAATTGGCTGATCATTAGAGAGGTCAGGAGCTAATATTAGACGAGTAGTCACAAGCATCATTCCTTTCCTCTTAAAGGCGGGGTTTGTTGCCAGGTTGTGGCTGTGTTTGATTTTGTGCGCCTGTCAGTAATGGGTATAGCTCACACACCTAAAGTCTGTCAGTGTCCACATATTATTTATACAATGGAGATAAACAAATTTGAACAGTGTATTATTATTATTATGATGTTTGAGGGACAAAGTTAGGGAGGCCAGGTTAAGATGGTTTGGACATGTCCAGAGGAGGGAGAGTGAGTATATTGGTAGGAGAATGTTGGACATGGAGCTGCCAGGCAGGAGGCAAAGAGGAAGGACAAAGAGGAGGTATATGGATGGAATAAATGAGGATATGAAGCTAGTGGGTGCAAGTGTTGAGGATGCAGAAGATAGGGATAGGTGGAGAGAGATGATTCGCTGTGGTGACCCCTGAAGGGTAAAGCCGAAAGAAGAAGATCATTATTATTATGATTATGATTATTTTGATCATTATTAAGGGCTGAGCTCATCTTCAGAAAGACAATTCTAACAAAAACAGTTTACACACACACACACACACAGGGACCAAACAAACTGTCCTATTGGGCTGCAAATATGCAAATAGTAAAGAAACCTCGACAAAAGCAAGCAAAACTGACTAGTGCTGAATTCTGGAACGTTCTGTGTCCTCAGCAGGTCGGGTCTCCTCTGTTTTTGGAGGTAATTTGGCTGTCAGTTCAGGTTTCCTTATCATGATCTCTCCCCCCCCCCCTTCTTTTCTCTGTATTAAGTCTTAATCTCCCCTCAGACCTTCTGTCCATCCAATTAGTCATGCGTCAGGAACCTAAAATCCTTGTTAAAGGCATTGGCATTTTTAATCTCTCTGTGTGCTGGAGCTTTAGTGAAACCTCTCTACTTGGTGTTCTAATTAGGCCATTTTAAGGGTCTGGACCAAACGCTAGATCCGTTTTAATGAGACATCTTGTTAGTAGTTAGTTTGAGGGTTTATAAAGTGTTATTCAAGCGGCCATGTCTACTACCCACAATGCACGGCTTTTCAGATTTCTGCTGCTTAGTGTGCAATTAAGTAAAGAGTGAATGTAGGTACATTATTTGTAAAATAGAGCTGGAAGTACTATATGTTTAACGTCCCTGGTTCCTCAGTCAGGGTTTAGTGTAATAAATTATATTTAGTTAATTTCCCCATTACAGTGTCTTTTGAAGGACATTCTGATTTGACAGCGAAGCACAATCTAAATCAGTTTATTAATTTAAGTTAGGCAGAGAAACTAAACATCGGATCCGCACGGCATGCAGCTCCTTATGAAAGTTACAAAAAGACGGCATCAAATAAACGGCATACTGTCAACAAACGGCAGACATGAAGAGGTAGCGACTTCAGGCTCGTCACTGTGAACAAACGGCACCTACTGGAATGTACATCAAATCCATCAATGAAGCTTTTTCGGAGACGTACAGAATATCCGAAGCCCAATCATCAAATTAATGAGTCACATCTGTTATCTGTTAGAAGCCGAAATATGTGACGGAGATGTAACTTTACAAACCAATGTTTTGACACATTTCATTCAGTACAGATGAAACAATAATGTAGACACACAGTTCAGTCCATGTTCTGCTTCTTTTGCATTTTCAGTGATTAAAAATAAAAATATATACTGATTTTTTTTTTTTTTTAAATAAAATGTAGACACACCTCAACCTGCCTAAAACAAAACAAAAACAAAATCAGTAAAACGCGGCTGCGTTCCTTGTTTGTTTTCCATAATCAAGACGGAGCTTGCTGAATAAATGACATTTGACCTACAGTTAATTTCAAGACACATTAAGTCTCTCTTCAGAATGAATTTCCAGCAATGATCATAAGATAAATGACATCAGTGATGTTAACATTATTGACTACAGATTAGCATTGCTGGTGATAACATTAATGCCCTCACTGTTAGCGTTCATTCTTGCTAGAATAACATTAACTCCCAGCTTTCGAAACATTTCAATGACTGCTTTTTCATATTTTAACAACCTCTACATCGCCATGTTATGTGAAGGATGAATTTGGAAGATCAGTCTTCTGTTGGTTGAATTTTTTGTGAGGAGAAAAATAAAATAACACATATATACAGGAATATTTGCATCAGCAGCCACAAAGTGACAAACGAGAGTCTGTGCTATTGTGATGGACGCTAAAGGGCCGATACGTTCAGACTGCCCCACAGCTGTGTGTGTGTGTGTCCGAGTTTAATCCATGCGTCCAAGAGATGAAGCGTTGCTCCGGGAATTGAGGTGGTGCAGCGGTTTTGGCTAATCACAACAATAATGGCAGTGTAGAGAAATTATGTAATTACAGTGCATGTCTACAAAACACAAAGTGACATAGGGGGTTTCTTACTGCCCGTACAGTAACATACTGTATATTTCGCAAAGACGCTAGATAATGCTGGTGACTACATGATGTAAATAATTACTGAATACCTCACATATGATTTCAGACCTATTGACGCAGTATATAGAAGCTCGCTTTGCTTTCAAACGAACTAAACGAAAGACAAACACAAAGAGGAAATCCTCAGCGTAGTCCACAGCGCTCTTAGTTCCAGAGGAACAATATGGTAAACGTTTGCATCTGCTTAATGCAAGTGCACCAGTCTAAACTCTCTCCCAGTCTCTCTCACACACACATACACACACACACACACACACTCACTCACTCTCTCTCTCTCTCTCTATCTCTCGTTCTCTCTCTATCAGTGGTCGTATCCTCTCGTTGTTTCGTGAAATGAGTTGTTTAGATCCCGTTTTTTGCCTCGTTGTTGTTCATGGCCTCTTTCCTCTGAGCCAGGAATGGATACATGCACTTGTCTGCACCCAAGAACCGGTACATACACACAATGGCCTCGAACGGCAAGATGCTGAAACGCAAGAGAGAGAATGTTAAGCTTCTGTATTTAAACAACAAAGGTTGTATTCATAAAAATATTTAGTGAGTGCTCACAAGTTTGTGTACGTTTATGTATAACCTGAACCTTGACCCAGCTTCAAATCTTTAAAAGCCTGAGTTTGTTTTATACACAATTTTATATGTTCGCTGTCACTCGGCTGTTTAATATTAATGATTTGAAAGAATTTAATCCAAACACATCCAGAAATAAAGAGTAATAGCCTTCCGATTAGAAAAAGTAATGGCACCCTATAGAAAGAAGATGCTTTAGTGTGTTTTACTGGAAGATTTAGTGCACACTGCACATAGACAGTGTTCTTGTTTTGAGGAGTCACTAAAGTAAATAGAAGTTTTAGTTTTGTTTGAGGCTCATTAACAGCCATATTAATTACCTGACTGATAGCCTTGCTAATTACAGCATTATTGTATTTTAGTATTACAACAAACTATATATGGTGTAACTTATTATACAATGCATATACAGCTACAATATGTGCCTTTTTGGTCTAAGGACGTTAGCATAAGCTTCTGTGCGGGCACATGCTCACCTCTTCATGAAGTTGACCATGTAGACGATGCGTGGTGTACAGATCATGGGCTGGTTGGTCAGGATGGCTTTCATTGCCTGCTTCACACAAAACTCTGGCTTCAATGGGGGCACGAAAGGCTCAATCTCCTTACTAGCAGAGAGACAAGAGAGGACGGAGGAAGAGAAGTGAGAGCCAAATTCCAAAGAAATTTTGGAATCTTGAAAACGCTTGACATATTACTTATTCAAACAGGCGTTTTTTTGGGAAGTTCAATTCTAGAGCAGAATCAACTTTAGGTTACACCATTAGCATTCACATTTGAAACCATAAAAAACTCTGTGTTTTGTTGAAGACTTATGTATTAAAAGAATATTTACCGTATCCTGCAGCCTCTGAACATGCCTGTGTCCACCAGGTACGGACACACCAGTGTCATCTTGATGCCGTCTTTCTCTGAAGCCTTGATCTCGTGACTGAGGGACTCATGGAAGCCGATGGCTCCAAATTTACTCGCGCAGTAATCCTGCCATTGTTAATTAAACAAACATAAAAACCATAAAAACCCAACAACAAACAAACCATGCATTTGTGTTCTGTTCAGTAACCATAGGGTCCTATGTGTTGTGTTGCGAAACTGTTTTAGTGCAGGATTCTGAATGAGTGAATGCTAAATGTTTAGTTAGCTGGTCAACCTTCTGTTTAGCGGAGTAAAGTGTTTTCAGTTTCAGATGGTTGTGTCCCCAAACTCACACTATTGGACTTCACAAAGCTTCCTATATTTTGCCATAAAAAGTGCACTGGTATGCATTTTGTGATCTAGCTGTTCACACAGATAGCATGTGATTCAGGGCAAGTCTTCAGTAATTCCAAATTCCTCTTTACTTCCATCCCCTTTATCAAATCTCTTTACACAATAACGGGCTGTGTCCTTTAAAAAAAAAAAAGAGGTGTACAGCACAGTACGCCTTCAGGCTCTGTGTGTGTGTGATGACACGGCGAGTCGTGTACAGTTTCATTAGCATTCTTTGCTGTGCACGGCCGCAGGGACGGTTTTGATGTGGTTCGCTGTTCAGAAAGTGGCTCGGCCAAACACAGATGCGTGTAGATAAACACACGGGGGATAAAGAGCTTGGAGTGTGTCCACACACACACACACAGACCGACAGCAGCTCTGAGTCACTGTATTAATGCAGGGCCATAAAAAACAATAAAACAGTGCCTTTGAAGTAGGAAAAAAGAAGCTGAGTGTAAAAACACAACAAAGGAGCAGAGCTTCCCTGAAGGAGAGGAAAACCAACACCAAGCTGCAGAGCTGAACACGCCACCACACATTACCATAGCTAGGCCTTTTCATTAACGCAGCGTAACTCACTCGGCATGAATCGGCGACAGCACAGGGAAAGTGGAGAGGAGGATCAGAGCATGAATGAATGAATGAATGAATGAATGAAAGGACAGATCATGAATGTGCATGACAGAATAGGAAGCTTTCATAGTGTAGACAAACAGCTTACTGTATGTCTCTGTGTGTGTGTGTGTGTGTGTGTGTGTGTGTGTTCGTTCTATACAGTGAGGCCCAAATACCCCTGAAGCAAAAAGAGACAGTGAGAAAGAGGAAGAGAGAGGAAGACAGAAATACCGAGAGGGACACTGAAACACAAAAGAGAATATTAGAGAAACAGGAAAAAGAAAATGGAAAGAGACGGGAGAGAGAGGAAGACAGGAATATAGGGGAAAAGGGGAGCTTGACAAAGAATATGAGAGATAGAAAAAGTGACAGTGACAGACAAAGGTGGAAAGAGAAACAGAAAGAGCAAGGGACACTGAAACAAAAATATGAGACAGACAGTGACTGACATTAAGAAAGAAAGTGGTATTATGAGAGACATGAAAAGATTAGAAAGCAAAAGACAGTTTCAAGGGAGACGAGAGAGACAAGTCAGTGGCAGACAAAATGATCGCTTGTTGACAGATAAAATCGGTCATTAAGAGTTTTCACTCATAGAGACAGCTGCACTTTACCTCCTGCACTGTAAGTATAAAAATGTTTGATTGCACATAAACCTGCTGATTCTGTGTAAACTCCTTCATTATTATTATTAGCTGTGTGTGTGTGTGTGTGTGTGTGTGTGTATGTGTGTGTGTGTTTGCGCACGCACTGACCTCGACCCCTGCCGTGCTGAAGAGGCCCAGTGAGCTGGCGACCGTCACGATGTGGCCGTGATTCATCTCCAACATCCTGGGAAGAAAAGCCTTGGTGGTCTGAAAGAGGACAAGAGGGGGTGGTTGTGGGGCAGAAAGATGAGGGGAAGGGGGGGGAGATGGTTGTGGGGGGATTATTAGATGGGGTTATTCTCCTTGCATTCTTCATCTCTGCCAAAGTGCTTTGATCCCGCGTGTTTTTCTACCCTCCCTCTTATAATAATTCACCGTTTCTAAACAATACTCGCCCTACGGAGGGAGTGAGGGAGTGACCGCTGTTAGTGACCGCTCTGCTCCCGCATGTACCCGAGAGATTCGTTTACACGTATGTGGAAAACAACTTCGACGCGTTTAACTTGGAAATGAAACATGAGTGAAAGAACCATTCTGGTTTGTCCAGCGTTTCCTCTTTCCACACACACACACACACCAATCCTGTTTGAAGGATAACATTTCAGCCAAGAGAGCAACTCTCATTCACCACCCTCACACAGCATAACTCAGTCTCTCTCTCTCTCTCTCTCTCTCTCTCTCTCTCACACACACACACACACACACACACATGCAGGCAAACATCCAAGTTAAGTCTTTAGAAGGACATTCCCCTTTATGAACACTTAAAGTGACAGTTTACTCAAAAATGAAAACATTTTTCTGCTTCTGTAGTTCTGCACCAGTGCTACCAGTGTAACGTAGCTAACAAGTACATTCTAGCCTTGCCCGTGTGTGTGTGTGTGTGTATCAATCACATACTTTCCATAAATATATTTTGGGGATGGTCGGGGTCTCTGGTGTAAACTAAATTGAAAAAAGTGCTATTATTTATTTGTGTGTTCACGTCAGAAGTATTCTGTGAAGTCTCACGCTAGAGTAATCAGGCTTTACATTATAAACTTGGCTTGATTTAGATTTATTGTACTTTTATACCTGTGGCTAATCTCCAAAAAGTTGAAACACTGTCATTTGTACTTTGTGTACTCTGTGCATGATTTGCATTTGTGTAGTGAAGTGAAAGGTCACTCCGCATCGCTGTATGAAAGGCCGTCGTTATCAGGAGATTCCTACACGGAAAACTGCCAGAAATTTCAAACCAATGAAAACGAATGTTAATTCAATGTAATGCTGCAAGAGCCAATTTACAAAGTCGATAACATTTGCTAAGAAAAATAGCATCCCATTATCAGCTAGTTGGCCTGTTTTATGAAGCACAGTATTGCAGGCACTACATCACTTAACACAACAGTGCTGAATCTGAATCAAGCAGCTTGTAAGTAGTTCAGATTTTCTTCTATTGACAATTATTTCATTTTCTTAATGTAAATTATGTAATATATTTCTTGCATGCGGTTCAGAGTGAAGGTGTTGGGAGTTGTGACCTGTGACCAAAGTGACCTGATTCCAAGAAGTGAAAATCTCAAAAGCTTTGGATTCAGTTCCACACACAGAAAAAGTGTTGCCTCGTGCAAAATCTGGCAATTGATAGGCGGTTACTGCTTTTTATTTTGAATATGGCTTGTAATTCCTTCTTGTCACAGTGACGTATTTGCGAACAAGTGTGCAGAGCTAGCACAACAATGATGAATTAGTTAGCTTACATGTTTTTAAAAAGTTTATGATATTCTCACGCCAGGATAGGTTGATGGAGTGTGCAGTATCTGTAGCAGTTTATTAAATATCTACTAATTAAATAAATGTTTGTAAATAACCCAAATCACACTGATTTTAAGGAATTCATAGTTATCTTCCACAGTAACAAACAAACCTCTTATTTCCCCCATCGCAACTAAATCAGAGAGCTCAAAAAGCTCCAGGTACACACTCAGTGAGTGGGGATTGACAAGGCAGGCCTGCACTGTGCTGACAGAAAGCATTACAAAATCAGTTTACGGTGTATTGGCTAGAGCTGTGCAGTCAGTGGATTTATGGAGGCAGGGAGCAGTGGAGTGAAGAAGAGCAGAGCAAGCGCTTCAGTGATGTCAGCGTTTATAAACGCGTTTGGGATGGTACAAGCTCACACAGCCTTTAAAAACATCAATCTCACAATTTACTGGAATTTCTTTAGTTTAACACACACTCACACTTTCCCTCCCTCAAATATTTATTAGTCATCTATCAGCTGCTCTCTATTTATAGAGGTTAGAAAAATATATATAGAAAAACCAGGCTGTGTGTAACATATCTGAGAAGTCTATTAATAGATAAAATCACCTTAATCAATTTCTGGGGTCCAACAAAACTTCAACCATAAGAAAACTGAAGCCTGAAGTGGATCATTTTCATATATAAAGTTCAGAAGACAAAGACTCTAAACCTGTTTATAAAGTGCTGACAACTCCTTCCAGAAATGTTAAATAAACTCCTCCTCACCTACACAATTATGTTCCTCTTTGCTAAATAACAACACGTTCATAATCTGTTTATTATTAGTCTAATTATCTGGAGAATCTGACATGTAAGTCCCTGTGAATGAGCTGCTACTATAGAAACAAATACGCATTAGAATACGTGCTCTGAAATAAAGCCATCGTTAGAAGATCTACTCTCAGAGCTGCTTTTACACATCAGATTCAAGGATTCAGCAGCGCTGTTGTATAAAAAAAAAAACACTAACAGCGAGTCTGGGCTAATCATCTTGCAAATTAAGAAACAAGTACTGCTAACCACAACGGGCATCCCTGACCGTCACACTCGAACGTCATTGTGAGCATTTTTAAGCCATATTGCACACACACACACACAGGTGCAGGAACTGAACAGCACTGAGCGAGACTTCTGCCTGGTCGGATCTTTTTTCGGTGAGAGCGCCGCTTGGAGAATTTGGCTCCTGTCGCTTGGCATCTCGTCAAACTAATCTGAACAATAAGCGATTGTGATGGAAGTGGGTCAGACAGCGGCTCGCCATTACAGCCCGGCTTAACACAGCACCCAATTTCCCATTATGCTTTTTCTAAAAATTCATCCTAAAAATTCTTCAGGGTATACAACACTGACTTGCCACGGCTCATACAAGTAACTTCAACTGAACAAATGTATGCAGTAAGGTAACGAGTTACATAAATTATTGTATGAAACATTGGCAAAATTCTACAGCATAAGCTAGCTACTATAGTTGTTTGGGACGCCACCAAAAATACAGCTAAGGTGCTATTTTGTTGTACTATGTAGTAGGGTAGCATGCAGATTGGGACACAGCCCCTAATATGGCTAAGGTGCTATTTTGTTGTACTATGTAGTAGGGTAGCATGCAGATTGGGACACAGCCCCTAATATGGCTAAGGTGCTATTTTGTTGTACTATGTAGTAGGGTAGCATGCAGATTGAGACACAGCCACTGATATGGCTAAGGTGCTATTTTGTTGTACTATGTAGTAGGGTAGCATGCAGATTGGGACACAGCCCCTAATATGGCTAAGGTGCTATTTTGTTGTACTATGTAGTAGGGTAGCATGCAGATTGAGACACAGCCACTGATATGGCTAAGGTGCTATTTTGTTGTACTATGTAGTAGGGTAGCATGCAGATTGGGACACAGCCACTAACACGGCTAAGGCGCTATTTTGATGTAGTAGAGTAGTATGTGGTTTGGGGCACAGCATAGTCTTTCACATCCGTTGTTTTGTTCTGGTTTTCTTCTGCACAAATTAAACATTCACGTACAACCAGATGGATGGAAAACACGCACACAATTCTTACCACTTTGCTTTCGGTGTGTGTGTGTGTGTGTGTGTGTGTGCTGGCTGTGATTCTCTTGTGCAGCTGCGTTTAGAGTCTGTGAAGAGTGTGGGGGCCTCCTCGGGGCGCTCACATAATGACATCACTTCCTTTTGCCTCCTGCTCCATTCCCATAAGGTAGTAAAGACGAGCTCCATCTGGAAACGGGCTTGTCTCGCTTTTGCTGTTTCAAACACGGTGGCTGTGAGCTACAGAGCCAAGGCAGCTCGTTATTTAGAACGAGGATCTTAGAAACTGAAATCCAAAACTAGGAATGTGTAGCTCTGACACTGAGAATTGGTATCAGGTCAATGTCTGTGGTGCTACATCGGTCTCGGTTTGCTTTCAGTCCCCATATTAGAAACCTAGATATCATTCGACACACAGCAATGTAAGGTTTTCTCTCTTGCTGCCCAGCTGTTTACGGACATATTGGACATAAGATATTATTCATATATAAAGTTCAGAAGACAAAGACTCTAAACCTGTTTATAAAGTGCTGACACACAACTCCTTCCAGAAATGTTAAATAAACTGCTCCTGGACATAAGATATAAGAATCACTGCTGTTATTTTATAACATGTATTGCCTCGTGATATAACAGATCCGTGTTAAAAGTTTTAAATGCAAGATTTGTTCATCATTATCTATTCTCTGATCTAAAGTAGTGCTTATTAGATGCTTAAATATTATACGTTTATAATTTACGTATTATAACCTTTCATGGTTTCATCAATTCAAGGATTTTTTCCAGTATTAAACTGACTAAACTACAATGTAGTAAGAAACTGCTGACTGCTATCAGACTGCCAACTGCTATTAGACAAGATTTTGGACTCTGGACTTATTACAATATATTATAATGAATCATTTGGGCATTTGGTTCCTGTATTTACTGATGAACACACCTGATGTGTTTATTAAAACCTTGTAACTCTATAAGGATTTAGTGCACAACATTCTTTGTGTTGCTGCTGTTACAAAGCAATCTACCTTACACGAGCGATAAAATCAAACAACTATTTGCAACAGACTTGTATTCATGATAAAAAATAAATGTGAAAAGAATTTGCAGTTAATCTAAGAGCCATTTGTAATTTCTGAGCAAATGTACTGCTTACATGGTTACAGATTCACTAAAGCACAAACAAAAGCTAACAAATGAGAAGAAAAAATCCAATGTGTAGTGACTAATTGCTACTACAAGTGTGTGTGTGTAAGAGCGAGAGAGAGAGAGAGAGCGAGAGAGAGAGAGAGAGAGAGAGAGAGAGAGAGAAAGCACTGCTGGTTTTGTGGTATTAACCAACCACATCCTCTGCTCTGTGGCCTGTTCACGTCTCCATTCATCACACAATGCTTTCATCTCACAACCACAACACAAAGTGCTTAAGAAAACACAAGCAGAACCTTAATGAGAGTCCAAACTACACAGACATGCAACACTTATAACCTGAAAATGTTTTAGCTCCATTTATAACCATCGACTGTCCAAGAAAAAAAACATTGTTAAACCTGACATTGTTAAACCTTACTACCTTTACATTTTTAGTATTTATTGCATGTCTTATTACCTAGGTTTGTGGATACTATTGGAAGTTGTAAATTTCCCATTGGGATGAATAAAGTATCTCTATCTATCTATCCATCCATCCATCCATCCATCCATCCATCCATCCATCCATCCATGGCTGTCTGAGTGGTCAGTTAAAATATATACATATCATATTCATTATGTGAAGAAGCAGTGACTCAAATGAACCAGAAATGACAAACTACTGTTCCATATTTCAGAGTTTTGGCCATTTTCAGGAACAGCTGCACATTTTGAACCTAATATGTTTTGTTCCTAATTTGGGTTTGCAGCGTAGTGTCCTTCTTCCTCTGATTTTATTTCCTTTCAAAATATAATTTCATCTGTCATTTTCTAAAATAAAATGGCAATGAAAAATGACAATGGACACCTTGTTTAGTAAAATAATAATTATAATAATAATAATATCAAAATGCAGCACATAAGAAAACATGCTCAGTGCTTAAGAAGACATGAGCAAACTTTCTAATCCATGCCCAAATACTGTGTTTTAAATCTAAACGGCTTGACCTGCTATTTATGAGGCTTCATAAACATTCACAGTTTGTTAGCATTAACTTTATTGTAGGGGCTTTTAAGCATGTGGTGTGTCTAACAGGGGCGATTAGTGCAAAAATTACAGTATACTTGCTACGCAGTCTATAAATCTATTGCATTTGACTTGTAAACTAGTACTTAAAAGCAGTATGCGATTTGAGACAGCTCATTAAATAAAACAGGAAAGACAACCTCAGTGTAACAAGCCATCAACATCACTCAATTAATTCAGATCACTTTGTGGAGGTGTGAAGAATGTGTGTGTGTATGTGTGTGTCTGCCACTCTGTGAACCTTCACACTCCTCTCCACTGGCCCATCAATAACTCTGTCAGACCGATAAACAAACAGATCCTCCCTGTGAACGTGTGAGCTCAGCTCAGCATGGTGCTGCACAAACTGCCCCCTCCACAGGGCGCTGCGGGGGAGAAAGCACACTTGTTTACCAACACCAGCTCAATTAGGGGGAAAAAAAGCCACCTCCAAATGTCCCCATCAGTGGGCTTTTAATTAACAAAGCGGGGAAAGTTCCTCTGAGACGCCGACCGGCCGGCCTTTTGTGTCTCTGCAGAGTGGGGACAGAGTTACCTCGGAGCTGCGGCACTGCACTCAATCTCTTCTGATTACTGAACTTCATCCTCACAGGCATGTGGTGATGTGAATACATTACAATCAACACAATCACCTAACACGCTATGCAATCTGGAGTTTTTATTAGGTTTGGGATTTGCCAATCACACAAACACAGTGCACTATTCTGACATGTGGAACAGAGACAATCTCACAGTACTATGAATAACCAATCAAACAGACGTTAAGTGTACTGTTTAATATGGTGCCATGCCAGTTATATGAATGGCGTACTGTTTTGTCATCATTTGTTACAAATGTTGTTTCCATTCTGGAACAAATCCACACCACAACGTTTACACCTAAAGTCATGGGCCATGTCCCAAACAGAACAATACCGTAATAGATAAATAGTGCACCACCTAACATCCACAACAAAGAGAGGCCTGGGCAGCCTCCTCCCGAACAGGACACAGAGGACGTCGGAGACAAAAAAAAATGCACAAATAAACACCCATCACACACCCTGCACATCCAGCCTTGTTATAAATACGCTTTCGGCTCCGAACAAAGGGCTTAATGGTATTTGATTAACACAGCGTAATGGAACTATCTCTTCTACATAGAGCTTGTGCGGAAAGGCTGCAAAGAGCGAAACCATTACGTTGTCAGATGTGGGCAAACATTATCATGATCATGCTGGTGGATAAAGACTACCTGACATAATAGTGACAACAGTGAAGGTGCATCTCTCTGCAAATCAACCAACTTGTTCTTTTTTAAGATGTGGATAAGTCCAGCACCTTAAAAAAAAAGTGCAGTGGTGAGAGTGTGACAGATGGTGTTAAGGAAAAAAAAAAGCATAAGTGTATTCATATATAAGGCTGTGTGATCATGAATAAAGTGATTATCATGACTGCTTTGCTTAGTATTATTATTATTCCAACACTTAATATTATTATTCTAATCCTACCTGCATATTTATAACTCACTTTCAATAAGAGTAGTGGAATGAGAAATGCTCCACAGTCTCAGTTATCCATCGACATTTAGTTTCCTGTGATGTGGCCACGTGAGGGATCGTCTTTGCTCTTTTGCAAATGGACAAAGGGAATTAGGTTCAGCCGTTTGGTCTCAACAAAAGGCAAACATCCTTTCAAGAGGAAAGCGCAAATACCGCAAATAAAAGGAACTGAGACGTAACTCACAACAGGTCAGAGACTACGTAATAAACAGTAACACTGAAACGGCAGCTCTATTTCCATCCAAACGTAAAGACAAACTGGTGATGTGTTTCCATCATCTACTTTTCTAAAGAGGAGCAACTCTCTGCGTCACATCTTTCTCTTAACACATAAAAGGCTTTACCATCTGGACACTGTTTTTGAAAATACCGTGTGGTTTGTGATGTAACAGTTCGCCTGGATGATGTATGACTTACCCAGAAGTGTGCGTGGCAGTTGACCACCATGGTCCTCTCGATGAGCTCATCCGGACACTCCAGCAGGTGCTGTCCAGAAACCACACCCGCATTGTTGATCAGCAGGTCCACATCGCCCACCTCGCGTCTCACACGCTCGGCTGTAGAGTACACGCTCTCGCGCTTCCCCACGTCACACACGTATGTGTAGACCTGCGGCTTGAACGGCTGCACCTCCTCCACACCGCCTGATTGACATTCACACACACACCAATCAATCAGTTACTTGCTCTCAAACAGACACACTTGAATATTCAGTTTTTTGCACGATTGATAGTGATAGTGACCTTCCTCGATGACGATATTTTAAAGGCATCTACAAAGGGTGTGTCAAATAGTGTAGTGTGTTATGATGTATGATCGGACAGCTACCGGTCAGACTCTGGACTTCCACTCTGGGATTCGAGTGCACTGAAACCCTACCTCTGCTGCCTCCTAGCAAGTCAACCATCAGGGTTCTGCTGACCAAATCTAAATGAAATATCTGTTCCTGGCTAAGCGATGGTTCTTCCTCCCAGATACTGACAATATAAGAGTTGTGATGATAGAAACCTATAAGCAATTAGCTTTTTCTTTTGAAACAATTATATTGATACCGCGATACCATCGAGTACCGTGAACACCGTTAGGGTGAATTATCGACCTGATTAAAAGTCTCAGGCTCTCTTCTCTGTATGTGTGTGATTACTAAAGTTATAATGTGCATCAGGTTACATAATTATAACACAGAGAGACCCTTCCTCTGTGTGTGTGTGTGTGTTTACCCTCTCTGTCCGCGTGCGTCTCCTGCTCCCGGTAGATTTGTCTCACGAGCTCTGCGGTCTCTTCATTGCTCTGGCTGTTAATGTCCCACAGCACAAGCACAGCGCGGCGGCGCGCGAACTCCAGCGCGAACAGGCGACCCAGCTGACCGCCCGCGCCGGTGATCACGCACACCTGGCCGGCCACGCTCTTCTCGCGGGGGCGCGCGACCCAGCGGAGCGCGGCCAGTGCGATCGCCCACATGACTTTCATCAGCACGAGCATGAACTCCAGCACCAACCCGAGCATCATCACTGTCCACTCCAACCCTCACTAAACAACAAACTACTGGGGGGTTTGTGTAAACCTATATATCTATATACACAACACACAATAACAATAAAACCCGTTCTAAATGTCACAACGGTTCAAGTTTATCATAAACAAACTACACAAATAATCCTAAACAAATTATTCCAACTAAATCTATAGGTGTGAATTGAACCTAAGTGAAATAAGAATTAAGTCCTAACATAAATTAACTAGAAAACTTGGAATTCTTTCCAAAAAGAATTAGCACCGATAGCTAATGAGACGGATCTGTTAGTTCGGTTGAAACATTCCGCTCTCTCACAACTTCGGAACCTGACTGACGAGAAAACTAGCTTTAACCAAAACCAGGGAAATTTTTTTAAAAAAAATAACAATAATATACAACGCGTTCTTTTCCGGAAAAAAAACAGATAAAAAATCGCTTTTAAGAAATCGAATTAACTCCTGAACCTGCGGAGTCTCGAGCCGTCCGGTGTGTTAGGTGTGATAGCTGCCTGTCTCGCGGCTGTGTGCGCGTGCGTGTGTGCGCGTGAGTGCGTGTGCGCGCGCGCGCGTGTGTGTGTGTATGTGTATATATGTGTATGCGCGCGTATGCGACTGAGCGCCAGTTCCAGCTGCTGTTCGCTAACATCATGCGCGCGAGCCCCATTTAAACCCGCCCAGAGCTGCGGCGAGGACCGCCTGCGGGCTGGCCGCGTCAGTGCCTGACTGGAAAGAGTAGGCGCGCACATGAATCTGAGAACGGCAATGGTGTGATTTGTGATTGCTTGTCTTAGTGAACTTGCACATGTGGGGTTGTTTGATCGAGAGAATATTAAGCTCTTTTGGTCAAATACAAGTGGTCTGTGAAATACTTCATAAACACAAGATTTTTTTTTTATTATATTCAACACCTAGGATTGCACTCCAAACTTTGATCTTAATAACATTTATTTATAAATAAAAATAAAAGAATAATATAAAGCGACCAGAGGAGAAATAATGTCAAATAAACTAACTAATAAATGTATAAATGCATTTGTTGTCATTTTATAAGCGTGTTGATTGCACCTATTATTTAGTTCTTATAATAACAGACCTGACTCTGTACTTAAATTCCCTCAAAGGCGTTTCTTCTAAGAAGAAATTGCCGAGTTTAGAGGGCACTCACACCGCCACAAACAGGTCGAATATAAACTTAATTAAAGTGCGATTTATTAAATTTAGGAAATGGTCTGTTTATATGATACAAGTTTAGAATCATTCAGTAAGTACTCGGTTATGTCGGTGGAAATGTAAAACTCCAAATATTAATAATGTATTCGAATAAATTTGACTAATATCTAAATTATTATATACTGGTTATACTGGGGGCAGCACGGTGGCTTAGTGGTTAAGCACTAACCCACAGTCCAAAAAACATGTGCATTAGGTTGAATGGTAATTCTAAATTGCCCATAGGTGTGTGTGTGTGTGTGTGTGGTTGTCTGTCTATATGTGGCCCTGTGATGGACTGGTGACCTGTCCAGGGTGTACCCCTGCCTTTCGCCCAATGTGTGCTGGGATAGGCTCCAGCAGATCCCTGTAACCCTAATTAGGAATAAAGCGGGTATAGAATATGGATGGATGGATGGATGGTTGTACTGGTTCACACTGGAAAGTAATCCCCTTCGGCTCGAGTTAAAATTCTGACAGTGTGACAGCGCCATCTTGTGGTCTGTAGTGATATTGCTATCTAACAAAATGTCATCTATTTTTTTAATTAAATTACAGCACAATGCCAAAAAAAATAACCTGTATTCAAATCAGATTTTTGCTAATCTACATAGACACCCTTTCTTTTTCTTTCTTTCTTTCTTTCTTTCTTTCTTTCTTTGCAGCTTTTACGGGCATCTTGCCATTGGAAACCATAGCAACGTGTAGCGTACTTAATAATAATGGGATTACAGAAAACGCTTTTTCGTGAGGATAAATTGATCTAATTACAATTATTATTATTAGATTAGGATATAATTATAATTAGTATTAGACGTTTTACTGCCAAAAAAAAAAAAAGTCAGACTAAGAACATATCAGTGACTGAGTTAGTTCAGTGTCATATATCCCTGAGAGGGACTGTAATAAAAACCCAAACGGCGCTCTGTTCTATCGGAAAACCATTACAACCAGCAAACTTTCGTGTTTTAGATCAATACCAGTCGAGGACACGGGTGAAGGAATACAGTTTAATGTTATATCGTCGAAAAGACAGCGGTCAAACACCTCCAGAAGTAAGTACAATTAACCAAGAGGGCTTCAGGGACGGACATGCTAATGCTAACGCTAACGCTACTCCTTGTGTAACCTTGTGTTTATTATAGCGTTATTACGAGGTTGTTATATATGTGTATTACACGGGTTATTATCAGGCTAAAATACTTCAAGGTCAATAAACATAGATATTTCAACAAACCAGGGTTAAATTTGTTTAATTTTAATTATAGACACATCACTAAAAGTTACATTAGGATTAACTTGTTCATTAGGAACTCCTAATGCCTGAATCAGATTAGATTAAAATACATTAGGAAGAGTTTAAAGTTCTCTGGAAATGAGAATTTGTGCTTCACTGATCTCTTTAATCACTTTGGGGAAATTATAATTATTATTATTATTTTTTTTTAAAGAAGCTTGTGTAATAGTTTTGTGTTTGTCCTATTCAATACACTATAGAGCGTATGCCCCGCCCCTTTGGGGGTGTGTGTCCTTTTGGGGGTGTGTCTTACTCTCAACTCATTAGCAGCAAGCATGACTTGTTAGTCTATTTGGCTGTGCGTCTTCCTGCACCCTGTTTGTTTGTTTTTTTTTGTTTTCTTTTACAACCATTCATTTATTGAAAACTGTCTGTTTTACCAACTCAAAGCTGATGTCTTCCTCAGGCTCTTGTTCTTGTTTCTCAGGAGATGTACATGCAGCCATGCTGAGTTTGAACTCAGAAAACACACAGGGTGGTGGTTTTGGGCGTTACTTTCTGTTTGGTCCAAGATGGCGGAACAGGATTTGTTATAACCCTCATCAACATCCAAAAGGTGTGTTTGTTTCTTCATCTCACACTCATCAGCTTTGTCCGACATCTGTAGATAGATAGATAGATAGATAGATTACATAAATATCCACTGTGATATGAATAACTGAAACTTGGTTATCTCCCCAAACAGATCAGTTCTTCAAACACACTCCATCTCTTTTACCTCCAGTTGCCAATCCAGCATGCAGTGTAAACAGCAAGCAATCACCTTTCTCAGTTAAGTCCTGTACTTTAATGTGAGTACTATAATAATGCTATTATTATAGTAATAGGCAATTTATGGCAAATTTCTTGCGATGATATTGATGTTTTTTTTGTTGCTCCTCCGTACTGATAACCTAGTTAGAATTAATGCATCAGGATTGTCAAAATTATCTTAATTCATCCTGGTTGCTGATAATAGTAATCTCCTTGTGCTTTTTTCTGTGCTGTTTTAATGGTTACTTTGATTGATAGAAGAAACACCGCTGACTGGAGTGCACCAGTAGTAGAAACACCTACTGGCGACTTTATAGTACAGCGACTTGCTGTATGTTTGAACGTAGCATTATCAGGAATACTTATATTTGTATGCAGATGCTGTAGTTCTTCCTCCTGATGTTCTCGCACAGCTGCTTTGATCATTAACCATGAAATATATCCAGATTATTGTCATTTTGTGTCGTCTGATTATACGTCAGCGTAACCCAGGTTATGTCACGCAGTATCACATCGTATCAGATGTTGGTATCGGAACGTTCTTTAGGAGCGCAATTAAATGAGAACGGTACCAGACTGATACCTGATACCAGTATCGATACATGACATTAATGCTCTAGGTTTTGATCTCAGCTCAGAAGATGGATGCAGACTTAATGCTGTATTGTCAGTCCCGGTATCGATTACAACAGCACCTATCAATGCAAACAGCCACTCCAAAAATAGGTGAGTAACACACATCAAAAACAGTATTAAAAAGATGAATGTTTGGTATGTCAGGTGTCAGCCTATGGGTGTGTGTTTCTTTGTGCAGGAAGATCAAGAGCAGAGTGTGTAATCCCTCAACTATTAAAGTAACCACTGCTGGTAAGTGCATCATTTTTCACATAGTGTTCATTTTGAAATTGAAATGATGCCAGACATGATCCAACATTTTTGGTATGCTCTGCTTATTGAATGTACACTATATTAACACACCAAATCATTGAATTCAGGTGTTGTTTGGGTGTTCTTGGCCCCTTAGTTGCAGAGAAAGGAACTCTTATTGCTTCAGCATACCAAGACATTTTGGACAATTTCATTCTCCCAACTTTGTGGGAACAGTTTGGGGATGACCCCTTCCTGTTCCAACATGACTGCACACCAGTGCACAAAGCAAGGTCCATAAAGACATGGATGAGTGTTTGGGATGAATTAGTGCACGAATGCACTTCTAGTGGAATGGTCAAAAATTCCCATAAACACACTCCTAAACCTTGTGAAAGCCTTCCCAGAAGGGTTAAAGCTGTTATAGCTGCAAAGGGTGGGCCAACTCCATATTACATTCATGTGCATGTATAGGCAGATGTCCTAGTTTTGGCCTGGCTCGCAGTCTCCGCTCTAATTCATCCCAAGTCAGGACTCTGTGCAGGCCAGTCAAGTTCCTCCACACCAAACTCTCTCATCCACGTCTTTATGGACCTTGCTTTGTGCACTGGTGTGCAGTCATGTTGGAACAGGAAGGGGTCATCCCCAAAAAGTTCCCAGAAAGTTGGGAGCATGAACTTGTCCAAAATGTCGACCATATATTTTTTCAGAGTAGTTTACTAGACCTTAGATTCTTCATCCCAGCCATTTTCTTGTGTTTTTAATCTAGAGTTGTTCCTAAGTTCCCTTTCTTTCTAATGTACAGATTCTCCTTAACATGATTTTTTCTCCATAGTTCATTTGATTTATTCATTGTTAGTGTGATTGTGCCCGTTTTACAGGTTTTGTGTGTCCTTTGAGAATAATAGATTCTGAGTAACACTTGGTTTGTTGTGGATTGGAACATAAAGCTTGGTTGTTTAACCAGGTCTGTGTTACTTTGTGTTTAGAGCAGTCATATGCAGATCCGCTATTGGGAGCTTCAGCATCATTCATCCGGAGACTTCTGGACATGTCCAGCCTGCAAGAGAAAACAGTTCGCCAAGAGAAGTTCAAAGAACTCAAGAAGAACAGGAGGCACGAGGGCTAATCATACAATCTGCTGGTTAATGCAAAAGACAACAAAAATGATTCTCAACCAGAAATCAAACGCATAAAGAGTTCCCCAAATTCAGAACAGCCAAGACATTTGTTTATCATATGTGACTGCAGGTTTGCTTCATTAGTTTTGCACTGTAGCTACAAAGCTAATGTAGCTAAATAATGAGGGAAGCTTAGAGCTCCATTTAAGCATCATGGAAATTAAACAACACAGACTCAGTTAAGTTTGCTTTGTCTAGTTTTTCAGCATCTTTTTAAGGCACTGTGACTTTGTCCTGTGTGACCGAGACAGATAATGTCTTTCAAGGCAAGTGTGTGGTGATTTGAGCATAAAGTTTAAATTAAAACAAACTGGTAGCTAGCTATGGACAAAAAGCCACTGATCGTGATTGCACTTAGTAGATTACAATTTGTTTGTGTGCTTGGTAACCAGTGTTGAATGATTTCTAAAACATTCAGGTGATTCAGTTTCAATCCATGGTGCGTGTGGGTTTGGATGTGTGTGAGATTTAATATATTTGGCTGTACAATTTGACTCTGTCCATAATTAGCATCAGTGTCTCACCCACTGGGTGGAATCAATGGGATGTTTTATGTGTGCTCGAATGCTCACGTGTCATGTGGTTGGAAGGGCGTATATGTTTCTAATTTATTTACATATAATTTACAAAAAAAAATGATTATGATTTATGATTCATTATTTGAAAGGATCTAACACTGATCAAATGAATCATAACTCCATTAGATTCACTGAAAAACGAAGCATACGATTCACCAACAACTGAATCATTTTGCAAATTATGAACAGAGTCAATGAATCATTTGACGCATACACACGTCACATTCTGAATCATTCGCTTTATTAACTGGATTTATTACATGAATGATTCAAGAATGTATTTGATTGCAATTGTTGTTGTCGTGACAGAACCCCAGCCATGGTTCTGTCATCGTTAATGAGTGTCTGTATTGATCAGTGTCCTTATCGATCAGTGTTTTAATTGACTGCTTGTATCGATTGAAACGCACGATACTCTAAAATCTCTGAACACACACACACACATTAAAAACACAGACTGAAAGAACTGAGTAGAAGTCGAGCGTGTTTTTTGGTGTATTTTTGTAGCAGATTTTTATAAAGTAGCAGCAGCATGAGTTTGCTTTTACGCAGCGAGGAGATGTGTTTACTGCAGCTCTTCTTTCAGACTGAATCGGCACTCAGCTGCGTTAATGAGCTTGGCCTTCTGGGACTTGTGGAATTCAGAGATGTGAGTAAAACTGTGTGTCCTCTTTCGCTTGGATGTATCCGTTTTGTCACATGACATGCTGTTTTTGTTTGTGCAATCATTATTATGTGGATTATCATGATTATCATTTTAAATATAATTATAATTTATTATATTATCATAATTATTATTACAGCTAAACCCAGGGATGAGTTCATCTCAGAGGAGATTTGTAAATGAGGTGAGGAAGTGCGAGGAAATTGAGAGAATCGTCAGTAAGTCATTCATTTTCCGACAAGTCACTAATACTTTATCACGGATTTTATGTGATGTATTCCTCTAATACGATATTATTTCAAATTTCCAGAGTATTTGGAAGGTGAAATATTGCGATGTAATATTCCTATCACTTCCGGATCACGCAGTGAGGAAACCCCGTGTAGCAGAGACACATTGGAGCTCGAGGTGTGATCACAATGACATATAAAATGATCACAATATTAAATTAAATGAAAGTTTTTGGAAATATTAAGGAAATGGAAAGGTTTGTCCAGAATAATCAGCTAACCTTTTTGTAAAAAATAATCCAGTTAGTTTTGCTGGTTGTCAATGTCTTGTGTCCAGTCTGAGGTAAAAGCGCTGGAACAGGAGCTGAAGGAGATCAACTGCAATCATGCGACACTGAAGAGGAACCTGATGGAGCTGCTAGAGATCAGCGCACTGCTCGGCGTCATCCGTGAAGTCTTCCAGGAGGTAAAAAACGAATGTATTTTAAAAATGGATTGCCGTACCATACATTACATTGAATTTCTGTTATCAAACCCTCAGTGTGAGATGCAGCCGTCCTGTACCGATCTTCAGTCCGACAGGCCACACGTCACTCAGCGCCTAAACAGCATCAGCGCCATCACAGCTCCCAAACTGTGGTAACACACACACACACACAGACACAGACTATCTATCTGATCATAAAATAAATGCTTGTGCCCCATTTTGTAAAAAAGCCCTCTGTTGTTTAAAACCCCGTTACCTAGCATAGCAACTATTTTGTCTAATTCCAAATCATGTGAAGCTAGTAGGTGTTATTACTAGTTTATTACATAAACTTCATCTTAAAGCATATTATTCATTGGCTACAGCGTAATGTATTATTATTTATAACAATAACAATAATAATAATAATAATAATAATAATACAGTAGAAGTTCAATATCACTAAATTCGAGTCCAGAAACTATTTCAAATACTTGATATGAACATATAGTTACAGTGAACATTTGTAGGAAAAAAATATTGTTTAAAAATTATAATACAATATTATCTACCTTTAATAATAAAGTATTAGGACAGAAATTGAACTCAATTAATGGTTTTCCCAATTCTTGTCTTTTTTTTTAAAAAATGATCTCCTCTGCACTTTGTCCCTTTATAAATTTTCCATATACAGGCCCAGATTCTTCTCTCCAGGATATAGGTGTATGTAGGTCCCATTGACACAGATACAGTATGAATACAGACACACACGCTTGCACTTGCACACACACACACACACACACACACACACACTTATTATGAAAAAACTTTTAATTGCTAAACGATTATGAAATCTGTTACCAAATGCAGTTCCTCGATGCATGTGCAAGTGCAATTTACACTTAATCTCCTTTTGGCCATGTAAAATGTTCGGGGATGTTACATTAAATCTAAACCCATTAAACATAACACAAACATATGTTACAAAACCATGACCATAATGGACCATTATGGTCATGAGATTTGGGTCATGACAGAAAGGACGAGGTCCCGGATACAAGCGGCCAAAATGAGTTTCCTTGGTAGGATGGCGGGGCGTTCCCTTAGAGATAGGGTAAGGAGCTCTGTCACCCTGGAGGAGCTCGGAGTAGAGCCGCTGCTCCTCCACATCGAAAGGGGCCAGTTGAGGTGGCTTGGGCACCTGTTCCAGATGCCTCCTGGACGTCTCCCAGGGGCGGTGTTCCGGGCATGCCCCGACCGGGAAGAGACCCCGGGGAAGACCTAGGACACGTTGGAGGGACTATGTCTCTCGGCTGACCTGGGAACACCTTGGAATTCCCCCGGAAGAGTTGGAGGAAATGTCTATGGAGAGGGAAGTCCGGGCATCCCTGCTTAGACTGCTGCCCCCGCTACCCGACTCCGGATAAGCAGGAGACAATGAATGTTACGAAACCATTATAAACTGTCATGGATGGCTTAGTTTGTTTATACCATGTGGCACGTGTCTTTGTTTGTTTTGTGTTCTCACGTGTTTGCCCCACCCTCTGCACACCTGCCTCTGTTCCGACCTCTGCACACCTGTCTCTCTTGTTTCTCTAATTACATTACCTTTCCTATATTTACCTGCTGTTTTGCCTTTGTCTTTTGTTACCTGTTACCTCCTGGATTCTGCTGTTTGTTTTCTTTTGTACTTCGTCGCCTAGTTTTCCCTAGTCCCTAGTGTCTGTTTATTAATAAATCCCTCGTTTCTAATCTTATCCCTGCATTTGGGTCTAGATTCTGTACCTATGGAGGCACACCACTCCTGACATAAACAGCGCATTTCTTTTTCTCTTCTGCATTTTTGTATTTTATCAGGTTTATTGCCGGTGTGATTAAACACGATCGCTTTCCTGCGTTTGAGAAAGTCCTGTGGCGTCTTTTGCACGAGAATTTCCTCCTGCGCCGTGCAGAGATTCAACAGCACCCAGAGGTCAGAAATGAAAGCAGATTTATACCATTGTGCATTATCCCCTAACTGGCTCCCTTCCTTCTGTTTTATTGTCAATCGTCTGAGATCTGTTTAATGTGTGAAGTGTTTGCTTGTTGTAGTTTTTCATCCCCAGTCATTTTTAATACATCTAGTTTTTAAATCATGTATTTCATAAGACTGTTTTCTTATAACTTGTGTTACTGAGCTAGTGTGTGCTGGTAATGCTAAACTGAAGACTACAAGCATATACACTGACCAGGCATAACATTATGACCACCTGCCTAATATTGTGTTGATCACACTTTTGCTGCCAAATCAGCCCTGACCCGTCATGCACTGTGTATCCTGACACCTTTCTGTCAGAACCAGCATTAACTTCTTCAGCAATCTGAACAACAGTAGCTCGTCTGTTGGATCGGATCACACGGGCCAGCCTTCGCTCCCCACGTGCATCACTGAGCCTTGGCCGCCCATGACCCTGTCATCAGTTCACCACTGTTCCTTCCTTGGACCACTTTTGATAGATACTGACCACTGCAGACCGGGAACACCCCACAAGAGCTGCAGTTTTGGAGATGCTCTGATCCAGTGGTCTAGCCATCACAATTTGGCTGAAATCCTTACGCTTGTCCATTTTTCCTGCTTCTAACACATCAACTTTGAGGACAAAATGTTCACTTGCTGCCTAATATATCCCGCCCACTAACAGGTGCCATGATGAGGAGATCATCAGCCTTATTCACGTAACCTCTCAGTGGTCATAATGTTATGCCTGATCGGTGTACTTATAAGCTTATAACGTGATCCTTGCAGCTCCCGTCTATTACACTCATTCGATCACGTGTCAACTGTATCATCTACATTTTCAGCATTTTCTCTTTACAGGACAGCATGGTGCAGAAAGACGCCTTCATCATCTGCGTGCAAGGCGAGCAGGTGCAGGGCAAAATCAGAAAAATATGCGAAGGGTGAGAGAAATTGCATGTGCGGTTTCTGGAGGAGAATTTAAAAGTGAATTTCAACAAGCCTTATATATGATGGTTGTTTTGAAATATTTGTAATGTTGCATGAGAAATGCAAAGGCAAATGATCTTGTTCAGGTTTGTGTAGTATTTGTGGTATGTATAATATTTGTGTTGAAGGTTTAGTGTCAGTTTGTACCCGTGCCCGAGCACTTTACATGCCCAAGAGGAGATGAAGCGTAACTTACGGACTCGCATCAAGGAACTGCAAATGGTAAAATATCTCAAAATGCAAAATGCATTTTTATAAGCAGTGATTGCATTTAGTAGTTAGGTGTGTGTGTCCGTGCAACAGTCTGCTTATGCATGCTTGCACATCTACATAATAACAGGCTGCCTTGAATGACAGATTGTAATTTTAACACTACATCAAACCACAATCATGTGTTCCTGTGCCAATACTGCTTTCACTCAGTATAAACAACCTCTAACAGACATGTGTTTTTATGTATGCATTTAGATCTACCTCTAATGCTGTCATGTCTTCTGTTTGCAGATTTTGCGTCAGTGTGAAGAATTCTGTGTTGCAGTTTTGAATAAAGCAGCAAACAGAGTTACAGACTGGTCCAAGCAGGTGCACAAGATGAAATCCATCTACCACACACTCAACCTGTGCAACATCGATCTCACACACAGACTGACCATCGCAGAGATCTGGTGTCCGGTGTTAGATCTCGGCCACGTACAACATGCGCTGAATAAAGCCGCTGTGAGCAAAGATTCTTCACATCATGGTTCATGTCACCTGACCAACATCGATGCAAATCTCTTCAGTGTAATTTTTATGTGTATGTCTGTTTGCACGTGTAGGAGCATGCTGGTTCCAGCGTCAGACCCGTGCTGAATCGCATCCCGAGCCCTGAAACTCCGCCCACATTTAACAGGACAAACCGTTTCACTGCTGGCTTTCAGCTGATCGTCGATACGTACGGTGTGAACAGCTATCAAGAGATTAATCCAGGTGACGCCGGTTTGTTTTTCAGTTTTAGTTAATGCAAGAACCCCACAGATCCATTTGGTAACTAAAATGGTACTGAAAAATGAATGCATCGTGAGGGTTGCGTCTTTAAAAGTAAAAGAACGGGAATTTTAGCTTTGCCATGATTACAGCATGCCCGAAGTGCTGGTCACAGAGCACAGGTTTAATGGGTAAAATACAGTATATCTAGGCTTTGGATGAAGAAAAACCAGACTAAATGCTTGTTATCCTAGACAGAGGAAGAAATACAAATAGCATCTTAGCTGAAAGTTTTTTTGACATTAATTAGTGACTAGTGTTTTATTTATTTACTTGTGTGTTTAATTATTACCTCATAAAATCTCCAATCTCTTTTTGGCGTTTAGTTCATAGAGGACAGGAGACAGGTCCTGCATGACCACTCGAGGCACATGGGGTCTACTCTGGCTTAGATCGATGATTTGTGTCTCTTGGTATCCTAAATGTTCAGCTGTAAGCTGATACATTTAACAGATGTAATGCTGAAAAATTTAAAGAGTCAGTTGTATAAATATAATGCTTTCTGTTTTATTCTGTCTCAGCTCCGTATACCATAGTGACGTTCCCGTTTTTGTTTGCTGTGATGTTTGGTGACTGTGGTCATGGGCTTGTCATGACGTTGATCTCTGCCTGGATCATCAGAAATGAGCAGGCATTGAACCTACAAAAGAATGAGGTATGGGTGTCATGTAAAATGAGCGTAATTAATTGTGGAAAATGACTTATAGAACTCATTGTAAAAGCAGCCCACACAATTCAGGTCCACTGAGTCATACTAATACATACCCTGGACTTCATCAGTCTCAATAGTGAGATCATAGCCCATACAAACATAAACCAGTGATGAACTTTAAAAGTGGACTTTATAAATATTAATTAAGCAGTGTAAATCTCAAATAGTCATACAAATAAAAATAAATCAGTTGAACTATTTTTTTTGTTTGTTTCAGGCTTCTGTGTACATTTTTCCAGCCTAGAAATATAGCCAGCTCTTCAGCTCTGACCCTGATTTACTTAAAACAGGTGTAGCTTATGCAGCCAGATATAATCAATGTGTACTAAAGTTATTCAACATTATGAACAATGAGTTGATACTGTATACAGTTTTTTTGTGGACCACAAACATAGTTATTTCCCCTCCAGATCATGTCCACGCTGGTGGGCGGGCGCTACATCATCCTGCTGATGGGCCTTTTCTCCATCTACACCGGTCTCATTTATAACGACTGCTTCTCCAAATCTTTCAACATACTTGGCTCGTCATGGAGTGTCAGAGCCATGTTCTGGCCCAGGGGACCTTGGAGGTGAGACACTGAGAGCCTGAGAAAACACATTCCGTTTTTCGTGACCACACAAGTGCACACTAGCAGTGTTTTTCTGGGTGGAACTACCTTTGAACTCAGCAACAATAATTATTAAGCACTTCAAACAGTTTCCATCGTAATGACTGACTACTTATAAACTAGTTTTCTATGAATCTTTAGCAAATAATAAAAGATAAATGTCTGACCATATATATTTATCTGTGCATTTTTTCCGTTCTTCAGAAATGAAACCCTGCACAATTCGGATCAATTCCATTTGGACCCTTCAGCGCCAGGAGTTTACTCTGGAACTCCGTACTTGCTTGGGATCGACCCAGTGAGTACATACAAAAGTCAAACACATTGTACATTGGTTATGCAACGTCGAATCATTATCCAATTTGTTTTCTAAAGCCATTTTGGTGGCTTTATATTCTCTTAGATTTCTTCACTCCTGTGAAGTGTAAATGTAGTACCTAATTTCTTCCACTAGAAGGAAATATTCCGGTAATTTCATAAATGCACTGCATTTATGTTAGGAATTATCTCCATACGGCATTAAATTTGCCGGAATATCATTACAAGATGTGGAATAGTTAAAAGTGGGAAATATAATATGGTTTGAATTATTATACTATACTTTACATTACATACTGGAACTGAAATGAGTTTATTATATTCCGAATGTTCATAAAATTGAATGATGTGTCAGAAAATGTGAAAATATATAGTTTGCAGAGTTATTTACAACTAAGAATGTAAAATCTACCTTCATATCCAGCTCTTATGTAAACAGTTGGCATCAGAAGCCACATAACTAAGATGTGTTCAATACCTGTCCTTGAAGGTAGAGTGCTTAAATAAACAGTATAAAGATGATAATGCACCTATCCAAACAGGTGAAGAACTAATGCAATTTTGCTGGGCTTTCACATCTATTCCTATTCATATCTGCGGTACGCCAAATGTTTGCGGACATCTGACCATCATACTAATATGTGCTTTTTGAACATTCCTTGCCAGATGCAGGGCATGTGAGTTCTTCCACGCTAACCATGTCTCATGGAGCTTGTTTTGTGCACACAGGCATTGGTATGCTGGAACAGGATTCAGTTCATCATACAATGACATTCTAGACAGTTGTGCGCTTCATGCTTTGTGCAAACTGTTTGGTTTATAGTGTATTTAGAATGCAGTGAAAGTGTACATGATATACCAGTTGTGAATTGTGAACTGTCAAGTCTGGATTGATGGAAGGCAGCAAGGTGTAAAAAGGATAAGTCTTATTCTGTCAGCAGGTGTGGCTCTGTATTTTCTTTTACACGTTGTGTTTTTACTAATAGGTGTGGAATATTGCGTCAAATAAACTTTCCTTTCTAAACTCCTATAAAATGAAGATGGCAGTTATAATCGGAGTTTGCCACATGACCTTCGGCTTGACCCTGAGTATATTCAACTACATGTGCGTATTAAACGTAATTCATTAGGAACAGTTCTGTTGATTCAGAGCCGCCTGCAGTTCTGTAACACAAATGTCGTTTCAGACATTTCAGAAATCTCCAAAACGTGTTGCTGCGCTTTGTGCCCGAGCTCATCTTCTTGCTGTCTCTGTTCGGTTACCTCGTCTTCCTCATCCTCTTCAAGTGGTGCATGGGCACGCAGTGTGACAGTAGCATTCTCCTCATCTTCATCAACATGATGTTTTTCAACTATAAGGCTGAGGAGAAATTCATCTACAATGGGCAGGTTTGAATACATATGACTGATGTCATATATTTTAGTAATATGTAGTTCACTGAATTGTATAGTGATTAACATTTAATATTTACTATATTGTCATTTGGACATCTTTACACAAGGCATGCTTTAAGTCTCCAGTAGAATGACCAATGTAAGAGGGCATGCTTTCTCTCTCTCTCTCTCTCTCTCTCTGTGTATCACACACACAACCAAACTGTGCTTTTTTTTCCACAGAAAGCTGTCCAGATATTCCTGGTGGTCCAGGCTTTGCTCATGGTTCCTATAATGCTGCTAATAAAACCACTACTGACTTACAGAAGGCATGAGAAGAATACCGACCAGGTAAAGGAGAACTGAATGTTCATGAGCCATGTTTGTGGAACTTTAGCTTCAATTTCTTTTGACAGATTACATGTTCCTCAATCACCTTCTGATAGAATGTAGAATTCATAATGGACTCTATGATGGTGAGCTGGCCAGGTCCTGCTGCGGAAAAGCATCCCCAAACCATAACACTTCCACCTCCATGTTTCATAGCTGGTATGAAGTTCATTTGCTGAAATGCTGTACGCCCTGTTATGGTGTCCAAATAATTCAATTTTAGACTCATCTGTCCGAAGCATATTCTTCCAGAAGTCTTGGCCTTTGTCTCTGTGTTCTTTGGGAAACTTCAGTCTTGCCCTCATGTTTTTTTAGACAGCAAAGTTATCCTTCTTGCACACCTCCATAATAATTAAAGTTTTTCATGCACTTTAATATAAACTGTAGCAAAAGCTTGCTGTAGGTCCCGTGATGATATTTTAGGGTTTTTGGAAACGTCTTTAAGCATCTTTGCGTCTGCTCATGGGGTGAATTTGCTTGGATACCCTGACCTGGCCATGTTGCCAGTTGTTTTAAATGTTCTCCACTTGTAAATGATTTTCTGGACAGTGGAATGGCTGATTACAAATTCTTTTGAGATCTTTTTATATCTCTTACCGGACTCATAAGCATCAATAATCTTCTTTCTGAAGGCCTCAGAGAGCTCTTTGGATCTCACCGTGGTGATACCTCTCACTTCAACAATTGAGAGCAAACCAAGCTAAATGTCTGAGGTTTAAATAAGGCAAGCCTCCTTCAAAATGCTCTGTAACAGTGTTCTAATCATTTGCACCTGATGTGATATACCCGGAGGTAATTTTATCCATTATAAGCGCAAATTAAATGTGTCCTTACTTTTTCCTCATAAGAATTTGGATTATTTAAAATTACGTTTTACTTTTCTCTGATTTTATTTGTTTAGTTATATTACTTGAATCTTTCAATATTTTTTAAGATCAAATGCCCATATGTTTAGCTATGTTGAAGAAAACACAGGCTTTCATGAGGTGTTCTAATTTTTTTCACATGGCTGTATAAATATATATATCTGTTATATATAATATGTTGTAATTAGTATTTGGGTGACTCTTGACACATTTGGAAAGGTTTAACATGCCAGATTGTAGAGAGTACAGCACATTCATTTTAAATAAATTTAATTAGCCACCATGAAAATAACAAATCATATGATATAGAGCAGGCATTAATGTGAAACTATATACTATAAATGGTATACTGTGCTATATACTGCCTGTGTTAATAAAGAATGAAGTAATTCCATATGTATAGGCTGCTTTCAATGTTTTTTTATTGTATATTATGCCAGTTGTTCAGGTTTCACTCATAAATCAGGAAATCTTCTTGGCAAGCACAAGCAAAACTTGTGGAGAAATGGCATGTGTCAGAAAGACACGCTGTAGGCTAAAAAACATACAGCTGACAAACAAATAAAGAAATTTGATTAAGCAAGCATTTTGTTGGAGAAGCAAATAAAAGCCAAGTGAAGTGAAGTGAAAGCCAGACCACAAACCACTCCAAAGCAAGAAAATCTCACTTCATGGTGACGCAAAATGGAGGGGTATGAAATTTCATTAAGGTGTACCTGTGTGAAGTGAAGGTGTGGTGAAAGTATACATACAACTCTGCTCATTTTCAGCTTTTATGGGGTGTGTGTTTAATTGCTTGAACAGATTTCACACACCCAGCATTTGCATTATTGATAAAGATATGGAATGCAAGTCGTTTAATGAACCCTTCACTTGACGTGTACATTTCAAATTCAGGTTTTTCAGCCATGTATACAAATAGGTACAAAGAGATATCTAATATTGACGCCCTGCTATTGTTCAGATTCTCTTTTTGTACAGCAGTTTGTTCTAACTGACATAGTAACATCAACATTATTGATCACTACAGTCCTGAGATTTCATGCATGCTTTTGCTCGAAGTAAAGTTTACACTAAGATGACCTGATGCATCAGCAGATCAATCAAGCCATGTTTAGCGTCTTATTACATCTACTTATTATTTAAACCGTATGCTTGTTGATAACTCCATTAAACTGATTTGAACTTTAACTGTTTCGCAGTTTGGACACACTGAGTTGCAGGCAATCATGGATTTGTCGTGAAGTCTAAACATTTTCATAGTTTAGTATTCAGAAACAGCTTCAGGTAGGAAGCGGGCAATTTCTGTCATATTTTTAAGTTTAAAGACAGACAGCCTTTTTTTAAAGGATTAGAATAGGTTATTACAAAAAAAAAATCATTTAATTAGCTTCAATTAATTTAATTAGCCTTAAACCGCAGCCTGTTTAATAACGTGCGGTTGATGAGTAATCGCATTTTATTTATGGAGCGCCTTAAAGAGTAGGCATTGTTGCAGAGAACGTGGATGTAGATTTAATGATAATGAGCAAGTCACAGAAAAGTCTGAGTCAACTAAAATCTGTCTGAATATCCTATACAGCGCCGGCACATTTTTATGCATTTTCTACGTTCCCACACAAACGATAAGTCACTAAAACCATACCCATTTCTTGTAGGTCAGTCTGAGTGATGTGTTCGTGTGCGAAGCGATCCACACCATAGAACACTGCCTCGGCTGCGTCTCCAATACGGCGTCTTATCTGCGGCTGTGGGCTCTCAGCCTTGCTCACTCAGGTACACACTCACTCACTCACGCATACACACATCAGAAGAATGCAGGTTTGTTAAGATCTAAATAGCGTTAATGTTCCGTATATGTGTGTGTAGAGTTATCTGAGGTGTTATGGCGGATGCTGATGCGCGGCGCTCTGCGCTCGGGTTCGTCGCTGACGCTCACGCTGATCTTCTGCTGCTTTGTGTTGTTAAGTGCATCAGTCCTGATAATCATGGAGGGACTGTCGGCATTTCTGCATGCTTTGCGCCTTCACTGGTGAGTGTGTTACGACGGTGTAATCTTTACAGACAACACATAATGGCTTGTTAAATTTATCGACATGCTTTATGACATTTACTCACAGTCTGGCCTTAATGATCACCATTAGGTTGTTGAACATGCACATCTGCATCTGTGTTGTGACTGCGTCATTTGTTTTGTGTACTAATTTACAGGGTAGAATTTCAGAACAAGTTTTATAAAGGAGCCGGATTTAAATTCACACCTTTGTCCTTCAAGACTAAAGAAACACAGCAGTGGTGAAGTATTTAATATGATTACAGCGGAATTGTTCTGCATACACATATGTATATATTACATTGATATGTGAAGCATTGATACAAACAGCCTGAATATAGCAATGCATGTATAACTACCTGCTTTAACAAGTAACTGCAGTAACCTTGATGGCTGCATTAAGATATTCGCAAACCTGGAAGCTTGGTTCTGTTTTCCTGTGGTTTCTATAGATATGATGAACAGTATGTATGCACTATTTCTCTTTTTCTCATAACGAAAAGTAAAACATGTGTTATATGCTAAACAGATAGAAGTCAGCTGCATGTACAACGATTATTAGTTCAATAAAATGTTACCTCTGTGTGTTGTATGGTGTTCACCATCTAGGTCATGTGAAGTGTAGTTCATGTACAAAACACTGCCTGTTCTGTCTACAGATTTACATTCCGTCTAATGAAATATATGAAATAACAAAATACATTTTTGCAAAGCGAAGGAAAAAAGGAAAAAAAAAGAGTGACAGCTTAATACTCTTTTGATTAACATTTTTATGGTCTTAAGAGGTCTGTTAAGAGGGTGTGAGGAAAAAGAGATGAATGCACCCTGGCATAATTTCTGTCTACGCAAACGCTTCGGGAGTGTTTGGTGTTGAACAAAGTGTTCAGTCCACAGTCTTTCTGTGATTGTTTAAATGCCATTGATTACTCAGGGTACAGCAGTAACAACAACAGATACAAATATTCAAACAAAGGGTTTGCTTGGGAACCCAAAATGCTTCAGTACTTGTGGTATTATTCTGAAAACCTTTATGATCCTTTTCTGTTTTTCTTAAAGTAATTAATAATTAATAAAAAAATTAATGAATTAATAATCAATTATGTTATAATAATAATATTATTTATTTATTTATTTATAATTATTTATAATAATAATAATAATAATAATAATAATAATAATTATTATTATTATTATTATTATTATTATTATACTTATTAATAATTAATTAACTAATTTTTATTTTTAATTTTTATTTATACTGCACAAGAGTGTTGTGTTCCAAATGCACATCCACTTTGAACTATGTAATCTTCACATGCATCACTTTCATAACCTGTATAACCTGAAAACTATAATAATATAAGGCTATGACATCATGGTACACTATATAAAATATATAAAATTTTCTGAAATTTTGCGAATATTTAAATGTAATTGTTTTCATATAAAAGTAATTATTATTTATTACAGTAATTATTAAACGGTGTTGTTGTTTTTTTCTCAGTACTAGTACTCTGTAAGTACTTTATACTTGATATATTTCCTCAATAGTTCTCAATACTAAATCTTATCTTGATGCCTGTGTAGTGTATTTATATTTTTGTTATTATATAAACCACCAGCCCCATATCAATTAATACCTTAAAGTATTGCACTAGACCTGCTCTGGATATCTGCAATTTAATGCTGAAGAAAAACGTTGAAGCTTATCTACAAAGTATGTTCAAGTCTAGCTCAAATGTCAAAGTTATAGAAAAGTGAATCTAAGAATCTAAGTCCTTTACTTTTAAGTTCAGGTTTACTCAGTTCAGATCACTCACATGGCTGCCAGCACGAGTATTTGGCAGATATTCAAACGTCACATGCATATTTCTCTCATGCACAGCCACTTTCACCCAGTTACTGTGTGTTCTCCACAACACAGCACACCCATGCACGATTAATATTTCCATGCATGATTAATCACTTTACCTACACATAGTATTAGCTTTGTTTTGGATCATAGTACAGCCTAGTAGACAAAAACACCCTGGTTTCTTATTGGTGCCACTAAACCAGAGATTCACACCGTGGTTCATCGTATTGTCTAGAATGCACGCCTCAACACCATGTTCAGTAATTAGCATTATTTCTACACATTGTGCGATGGACAGGGATGGACACACGTGAGTGTTTTGGATTCCTAAAGAATGATCTCCTTTATTGTATAGTATTCAACCATCCTGACTGCACGTGTACGTCCATATACAGTATAATAACACGCCCAGTGTCTGTACTGCACTTCATGTCTCCACTCAGTTAAATCAATTACAGTGTCTTGCTTGTGTCCTTATTGTATTCACCAGTTTGTTTTTAATCGTTGTCCTTATTTAAAACCTCGTGCTTCTCACCATATTTGCGTAATATCAGTGTAGTATCTTAGCGATATCTGTACCGAGCCATCTGGAGTCTGAGGTTTCTTGTTAAGCCATAGCCATAATCTGTTTCATGTTCAGCTCAGGCTCAGTTTCTGAGTCCTGCTTTTGTTTTGTGTTCTGGACTGTTTGCCATAGTGTTTACTAAAGCCTTCGCCATGTTTCTGCCTCTATGATTCAAACCTTCCACTTGGCAGAATACTTACACCTAATCATGGATGCAGCAGCGCAGAACAAAGCCAACATAATCAAGCCAGCCGTTGAGCTCATCATGTTCCACCAGTGGTGTGAGATAGGTATTCCTCAATACTACTGTATATTTGTGGAAAATCTTAGCAAAGCTATATATGTATATATATCATGCATATATCATAATGCATCTGTTATTTAATGCTGAAGAAAAATTTGAAGCTTTTTGAGTTGATGTAGAGAAGCTATTATATCCTCTTCTATCATTAGCACATCTGTACACTCTCTCCCACACACAAAGATGCCTCATGAATGCTCTAATTTACTGTACTGTTTGACAATATGATAATTATTTGCTATTGTTGGGGAGGAATTAGGGTTTCCTCGGTTACTGAGCCACTGTTGTATTGGTGTTACAACAAATGATGTAATTAATCAGCACACCTACGTGTTCACGTTGCAGTTGATGTACATATGTTATTACGCCTTAATGATGAAAGCTTTCGGAATGTGTGTACAGTATGTACTCGAAATAATTTCAGTGATAAAGCTGGGTGTTTTAATTATATGTCAATTGGTACGTAATTTCAGTTGTTTGGCATTGTAATGAAAAAAAAATGGGATAAAATTAGTAAATACACCGATTAACATTATGATCACCTGCCTAATATTGAGTTTGCTGCCAAAACGACCCTGACCCATCGAGGCATGGACTCCACTAGATCCCTAAAGGTGTGCTGTGGTATCTGGCACCAAGTTGTTAGCAGCAGATCCTTTAACTCCTGTAAGTTGCGTGGTGGGGTCTCCATGGGTCCCACCTCACAACTTACAGAACTTAAAGGATACTTTTGATAGATACTGACCATTGCAGACCGGGAACAACCCACAAGAGCTGCAGTTTTGGAGATGCTCTGTTCCAGTCGTCTAGCCATTACAGTTTGGCTCAATTTCTCCAAAAACACCATGGGTAAGGTCCAGGGCCACTGCTCCGTCTTTTGTTGCTTAATTTTAATTTATTGCTGTTTTCTTTTACATTTGCACTAGCCTGCAGTTTTAATTGCGTTTTCTCTCACATACTCACAGCTCTATCTCCTTTGACCCCTGACTCCCTATGCCGCACTGTGCACCTGTTCTGGGCCCAGCTCTCCTCTCCTCAAGGTACCAATACACCTATAGCCGGGCACGTTGACCCTGGGCACAGCTCCAACCCCGACCGTACCAGGATTGATGCTTCCCTTCAAATGCAAGGCCCTGCTTGATTAAAGATAACCACCCATACCCTGGGAGATGTCTAGCAGGTTATGTTATAGTTGACACTCACTTGTGAGACACAACCGGTTAGGATGGAAAATCTCCATTAAAACACACCAATAAAACAAGAAAATGAGCCACAATCTGTTGAGTCATTTTTCAGAATTTTAATAAAACATTTACATTTTAACATCGATCTATACAAATATACATCAGGATATATATTAAAAACAAAATAAATTTCACATCATAAATTATTTATTGCACAGATACAGCTTAGCTATGGTGTGTAACATACCTTCATTAACCCTATCTTCACAACACTGTAATAAAATAAATGCATTTTTTATAGACAGTACTTAAAATAAATAGATGCTACCCCACTTTAAAAAAAAAAATCCTAATTTGAGCTCTGAGAAGATACCTCCATGGCCTCCTCGTTCAGAGACTCTGAGGTCATGGAGTTGGCACTGCTGATGTATTCTACGTCATTTTTGTCAATCAGGTTGCATATCTTCAGTCGTGCGATACTGTCTTTCTGTGCACGCATGCGGAACATGGGAAACACGGCATGGCTAAATTTGGCAATAAATGAGTGCAGAATGCTACCTGTATTGACATTGTAGAACTTCAGTCGCCCTTTATCGCAATCCAGAAAGACGCCGAGGGTTTCGATGTTGCTTTCTTTGACTCTGCTAAAGTCGTTGTTGTGCAGCACTGAGAGCTCGCCACCATCGCACTCCAGAATCCACATATTCTTTTCCTGGCCTGCAGATAGAGTTTGGATGCCATTAACCCGGCTGTTTTCCACTAATCCGACGGCCCAGCTCTCACAGCCTCCTACTGCCACCTCCCAGTAATGCAAGCCTCTTTTGAAGCTCTGAGATGCCCTTGTGCTGTTCCATGGAGACTGAAGGCTCAGACCACCCACAGGGCTCAATGACATCTCTGTCTTGTCTTCTGAGATCTGAACATTTCCTTGAGCTTTGTTCTCGTCCAATGTGATGGTCTCTGAGACTGTCAGGTTAAAAAAAAGAAAAGAAAACCTATTAGACCTAACTCATATGAATAAGTAGCTCAGTAGATAAACATGTCACTGTTGGGCTTTTAAGTAAGACCTTTATCTGTCTCTGCTCCAGAAGTATCATAGCCTGTAACAAGCTGTGTCGTAATGCATATGTAACAAATAAAGGCTTCTTCTTCTTCTACCCCTGGTTACACCACAATCCTCATTATTTCCCTAATGTACCCCCTATACCCTTGTTACACCCTAACTACCTTTTATCCTTTATATTATTTCTATCATACTTCAAAAATATTCAAAGACACTTACATTCCCATGGGCGTGGCAGAAGCTCTTTGTTTTTCTCCACGATTTTCCTAATGGAATTTTCCAGAGCTTTCAGTCTTGTGTCATCGATTGTCAGCTTCTTGTCCACAGAGGTATAAAACTCGTTCATCGTGTGCATGCTGCAAGAGACCAACAATTTCTTTCAATCTCAGACTCTAAGGTTCTGGGCTAGCTCAGTTTCCTGAGCTGAATGAATAAATAGGAGGTTAATAAGTGTGTGTGGGACTCACCTGGTCTCTAGTGCGTTAATCTCCCCCTGCAGAGAAAGCAAGTAAAGATCAGTGATTAATACTGTGCTGAAATGTTGCTCTTATGGTAGATCCAAACGTATTGAACTAACTGAATGTTTACCAGCAGGCTGGCTGGGTTCTCGCTGTCTTGTCTTGTGTTGAGCTCCTTTATTTCTTTGACTATGGCTGCGGACTTGCTCTGGTAGTTCTGTGCATCCTCGTACAGTTGCTGGAGTTGTCGCTTCATTGCTTCTTTCTGTGCGTTCAGAATGAAAAAGGCCTGCTGCCGATTCTGCTCGATTAAAGTCATCAGAGTACTGTATTCATTCTGAAGCAGCTCCTGGGTCTGGCTACACAACTCCTGTACATCACAAAGTGTTCACATGAGTGCTCTTAATAGTGGACTTCACGGGTATATTTCATATATTTATTGTCCAATAATAAATTATCTTTATCCAATAAATGCTACAATGTTTTTTTTCTTAATGAACTGGATAGGTGTATTATATAATAATAATAATAATAATAATAATAATAATAATAATAATGATAAATGTATTATTATTATTATTATTATTATAAATCGACAACAACAACAAAACAACAACAATAATAAATATTCTTCTTATTATTATTATAAATAATATTAATAATAATATTAACAACAACAATAAGAACAATAATAATTATTATTTATTTGTGTCTGTTAATTCTCACCTCCAGCTCGTGCTCTGCTGCTTCAATCCTCGGTGTAAAGTCACCAAACTTCCTTTCTCTGGTTATCAGCTTCCCGCTGAAGTCATTCAATTTTTTCTATGACGGTAAATTCATATTATTAATCATAAACATAAATATTCATTAACCTGAGTGTGACCTGAGTGTAAAAAGCTATTCATCTCTGATTGATCAGATTAATATTAATGCACAGAGATTATAAATAGGGTTAACAACAAGCTAAGATCTAACAAACAACAACAACAACATCAACAACTCTTACCACTTGATCGTGAACAGCGTCCTTTAGGTCCTTCAGGCGGTGGTCCCGGTGTGCGCCGTTAATAACGCAGCGGCTGCTGAGCGGCTGATCGCACGTGACGCAGTAAAGTACCGCCGAACCGGCGATCACCGGACAGCAGGATGTACTAGAGGCACCACGAGACCTCGGCACGTTCGGGTGTTTATTGAAAAATAAGCGCATTGTGGCTGTATCAGAGCTGCAGTCTGTGTGTCTGTGTGTGTGAGCTGTGTGTTTGTGTGCTCCCTGTCTCTGTGTGTGATCTGTTTTATCAGCCTCTGAGTTAGCCTTCTGGAAGAAGCCAAGCCCCTCCCTCTTCAAGCTTCTTTCATTCTTTTACCTACAACAAGGTGGCACACTTTATTTTTTATTTGTACACAATATTGAAAATCAAAACAAAATAATAATTAAATGAAATAAATGAAACCTTTGGTCAAAGTAAAAAAAAAAGTAAGAGCATGCTCAGGTAAATATTTCTTAAATGTTTTATATATATATATATATATATATATATATATATATATATATATATATATATATATATATATATATATATATATATTTGTTCAGCAGTGCAGAACAAAGCCAACATAATCAAGCCAGCCGTCGAGCTCATGTTCCCCCAGTGGTGTGAGATAACTGCTTCCCGCTTAGGTATTCCTCAGCACTACTGTATTTTTGGGGAAAATCTTAGAAAAGCTATATATATATATATATATATATATATATATATATATATATATATATATACATATATATATATATATATATATACATATATATATATATATATATATATATATATATCATGCATATATCATAATGCATCTGTTATTTAATGCTGAAGAAAAATTTGAAGCTTTTTGAGTTGATGTAGAGAAGCTATTATATCCTCTTCTATCATTAGCACATCTGTACACTCTCTCCCACACACAAAGATGCCTCATGAATGCTCTAATTTACTGTACTGTTTGACAATATGATAATTATTTGCTATTGTTGGGGAGGAATTAGGGTTTCCTCGGTTACTGAGCCACTGTTGTACTGGTGTTACAACAAATGATGTAATTAATCAGCACACCTACATGTTCACATTGCAGTTTACGTACATATGTTATTACGCCTTAATGATGAAAGCTTTCGGAATGTGCGTACAGTATGTACTCGAAATAATTTCAGGGGTAAATCTGGGTGTTTTAATTATATGTCAATTGGTACGTAATTTCAGCATTGTTTTTCAGCATTGTAATGAAAAAAAATGGGATAAAATTAGTAAATACACCGATTAACATTATGATCACCTGCCTAATATTGAGTTTGCTGCCAAAACGACCCTGACCCATCGAGGCATGGACTCCACTAGATCCCTAAAGGTGTGCTGTGGTATCTGGCACCAAGTTGTTAGCAGCAGATCCTTTAACTCCTGTAAGTTGCTTGGTGGGGTCTCCATGGGTCCCACCTCACAACTTACAGAACTTAAAGGATATTTTGATAGATACTGACCACTGCAGACTGGGAACAACCCACAAGAGCTGCAGTTTTGGAGATGCTCTGATCCAGTCGCCTAGCCATCACAATTTGTTCCTTGTCAAACTCGCTCAGATCCTTACACTTGCCCATCTTCTTGCTTCTAACACATCAACTTTGAGGACAAAATGTTCACTTGCTGCCTAATATATCCCACCCACTAACAGGTGCCATGATGCCAATCATGCCAATCAGTGTTACTCACATCACATATGTAAAAGCTGTGTGTGAAAATAAGCACACCCAGTCATTTAGCATCTTGTGGAACCACATTTAGCAGCAGCAAATTGACATAAGCTTGCTTTGATTATATGTATAATTTTATGAGTCACTAATATTATGCACAGCCCTCTCAAGGGCAAGGACTGAAGTCTGGATTTTGCTTTGGAATAAAAAAAATAGTTCTTTGTCATTTTATTTGCTTTTTATTCTTTTCTAATTATTTGTAATGATTATATTATTAATATAATTAATTAGGCATGTGGTAGCTTATTGGGTAAGGTGTTGGTCTACTGATCGTAAGGTTCCACCAATCTGCCATTGCTGGGCCCTTGAGCAAGGCCTTTAGTCCAATTGCTCAGTTGTATTAAAAAATTAGATAAAAATGTAATTTGTTCTGGTTAAGGGCATCTGCCAGAAGTGTGAATTATTATGACGCAGACTGCATTGCACTACATGTCATACTGTTTATGTAATTACATTTAATTTGTTCTAAAAATGCAAGGCCCTGCTTGATTAAAGATAACCACCCATACCCTGGGAGATGTCTAGCAGGTTATGTTATAGTTGACACTCACTTGTGAGACACAACCGGTTAGGATGGAAAATCTCCATTAAAACACACCAATAAAACAAGAAAATGAGCCACAATCTGTTGAGTCATTTTTCAGAATTTTAATAAAACATTTACATTTTAACATCGATCTATACAAATATACATCAGGATATATATTAAAAACAAAATAAATTTCACATCATAAATTATTTATTGCACAGATACAGCTTAGCTATGGTGTGTAACATACCTTCATTAACCCTATCTTCACAACACTGTAATAAAATAAATGCATTTTTTATAGACAGTACTTAAAATAAATAGATGCTACCCCACTTTAAAAAAAAAAAAAATCCTAATTTGAGCTCTGAGAAGATACCTCCATGGCCTCCTCGTTCAGAGACTCTGAGGTCATGGAGTTGGCACTGCTGATGTATTCTACGTCATTTTTGTCAATCAGGTTGCATATCTTCAGTCGTGCGATACTGTCTTTCTGTGCACGCATGCGGAACATGGGAAACACGGCATGGCTAAATTTGGCAATAAATGAGTGCAGAATGCTACCTGTATTGACATTGTAGAACTTCAGTCGCCCTTTATCGCAATCCAGAAAGACGCCGAGGGTTTCGATGTTGCTTTCTTTGACTCTGCTAAAGTCGTTGTTGTGCAGCACTGAGAGCTCGCCACCATCGCACTCCAGAATCCACATATTCTTTTCCTGGCCTGCAGATAGAGTTTGGATGCCATTAACCCGGCTGTTTTCCACTAATCCGACGGCCCAGCTCTCACAGCCTCCTACTGCCACCTCCCAGTAATGCAAGCCTCTTTTGAAGCTCTGAGATGCCCTTGTGCTGTTCCATGGAGACTGAAGGCTCAGACCACCCACAGGGCTCAATGACATCTCTGTCTTGTCTTCTGAGATCTGAACATTTCCTTGAGCTTTGTTCTCGTCCAATGTGATGGTCTCTGAGACTGTCAGGTTAAAAAAAAGAAAAGAAAACCTATTAGACCTAACTCATATGAATAAGTAGCTCAGTAGATAAACATGTCACTGTTGGGCTTTTAAGTAAGACCTTTATCTGTCTCTGCTCCAGAAGTATCATAGCCTGTAACAAGCTGTGTCGTAATGCATATGTAACAAATAAAGGCTTCTTCTTCTTCTACCCCTGGTTACACCACAATCCTCATTATTTCCCTAATGTACCCCCTATACCCTTGTTACACCCTAACTACCTTTTATCCTTTATATTATTTCTATCATACTTCAAAAATATTCAAAGACACTTACATTCCCATGGGCGTGGCAGAAGCTCTTTGTTTTTCTCCACGATTTTCCTAATGGAATTTTCCAGAGCTTTCAGTCTTGTGTCATCGATTGTCAGCTTCTTGTCCACAGAGGTATAAAACTCGTTCATCGTGTGCATGCTGCAAGAGACCAACAATTTCTTTCAATCTCAGACTCTAAGGTTCTGGGCTAGCTCAGTTTCCTGAGCTGAATGAATAAATAGGAGGTTAATAAGTGTGTGTGGGACTCACCTGGTCTCTAGTGCGTTAATCTCCCCCTGCAGAGAAAGCAAGTAAAGATCAGTGATTAATACTGTGCTGAAATGTTGCTCTTATGGTAGATCCAAACGTATTGAACTAACTGAATGTTTACCAGCAGGCTGGCTGGGTTCTCGCTGTCTTGTCTTGTGTTGAGCTCCTTTATTTCTTTGACTATGGCTGCGGACTTGCTCTGGTAGTTCTGTGCATCCTCGTACAGTTGCTGGAGTTGTCGCTTCATTGCTTCTTTCTGTGCGTTCAGAATGAAAAAGGCCTGCTGCCGATTCTGCTCGATTAAAGTCATCAGAGTACTGTATTCATTCTGAAGCAGCTCCTGGGTCTGGCTACACAACTCCTGTACATCACAAAGTGTTCACATGAGTGCTCTTAATAGTGGACTTCACGGGTATATTTCATATATTTATTGTCCAATAATAAATTATCTTTATCCAATAAATGCTACAATGTTTTTTTTCTTAATGAACTGGATAGGTGTATTATATAATAATAATAATAATAATAATAATAATAATAATAATAATGATAAATGTATTATTATTATTATTATTATTATAAATCGACAACAACAACAAAACAACAACAATAATAAATATTCTTCTTCTTATTATTATAAATAATATTAATAATAATATTAACAACAACAATAAGAACAATAATAATTATTATTTATTTGTGTCTGTTAATTCTCACCTCCAGCTCGTGCTCTGCTGCTTCAATCCTCGGTGTAAAGTCACCAAACTTCCTTTCTCTGGTTATCAGCTTCCCGCTGAAGTCATTCAATTTTTTCTATGACGGTAAATTCATATTATTAATCATAAACATAAATATTCATTAACCTGAGTGTGACCTGAGTGTAAAAAGCTATTCATCTCTGATTGATCAGATTAATATTAATGCACAGAGATTATAAATAGGGTTAACAACAAGCTAAGATCTAACAAACAACAACAACAACATCAACAACTCTTACCACTTGATCGTGAACAGCGTCCTTTAGGTCCTTCAGGCGGTGGTCCCGGTGTGCGCCGTTAATAACGCAGCGGCTGCTGAGCGGCTGATCGCACGTGACGCAGTAAAGTACCGCCGAACCGGCGATCACCGGACAGCAGGATGTACTAGAGGCACCACGAGACCTCGGCACGTTCGGGTGTTTATTGAAAAATAAGCGCATTGTGGCTGTATCAGAGCTGCAGTCTGTGTGTCTGTGTGTGTGAGCTGTGTGTTTGTGTGCTCCCTGTCTCTGTGTGTGATCTGTTTTATCAGCCTCTGAGTTAGCCTTCTGGAAGAAGCCAAGCCCCTCCCTCTTCAAGCTTCTTTCATTCTTTTACCTACAACAAGGTGGCACACTTTATTTTTTATTTGTACACAATATTGAAAATCAAAACAAAATAATAATTAAATGAAATAAATGAAACCTTTGGTCAAAGTAAAAAAAAAAGTAAGAGCATGCTCAGGTAAATATTTCTTAAATGTTTTATATATATATATATATTTGTTCAGCAGTGCAGAACAAAGCCAACATAATCAAGCCAGCCGTCGAGCTCATGTTCCCCCAGTGGTGTGAGATAACTGCTTCCCGCTTAGGTATTCCTCAGCACTACTGTATTTTTGGGGAAAATCTTAGAAAAGCTATATATATATATATATATATATCATGCATATATCATAATGCATCTGTTATTTAATGCTGAAGAAAAATTTGAAGCTTTTTGAGTTGATGTAGAGAAGCTATTATATCCTCTTCTATCATTAGCACATCTGTACACTCTCTCCCACACACAAAGATGCCTCATGAATGCTCTAATTTACTGTACTGTTTGACAATATGATAATTATTTGCTATTGTTGGGGAGGAATTAGGGTTTCCTCGGTTACTGAGCCACTGTTGTATTGGTGTTACAACAAATGATGTAATTAATCAGCACACCTACGTGTTCACGTTGCAGTTGATGTACATATGTTATTACGCCTTAATGATGAAAGCTTTCGGAATGTGCGTACAGTATGTACTCGAAATAATTTCAGGGGTAAATCTGGGTGTTTTAATTATATGTCAATTGGTACGTAATTTCAGCATTGTTTTTCAGCATTGTAATGAAAAAAAATGGGATAAAATTAGTAAATACACCGATTAACATTATGATCACCTGCCTAATATTGAGTTTGCTGCCAAAACGACCCTGACCCATCGAGGCATGGACTCCACTAGATCCCTAAAGGTGTGCTGTGGTATCTGGCACCAAGTTGTTAGCAGCAGATCCTTTAACTCCTGTAAGTTGCTTGGTGGGGTCTCCATGGGTCCCACCTCACAACTTACAGAACTTAAAGGATATTTTGATAGATACTGACCACTGCAGACTGGGAACAACCCACAAGAGCTGCAGTTTTGGAGATGCTCTGATCCAGTCGCCTAGCCATCACAATTTGTCCCTTGTCAAACTCGCTCAGATCCTTACACTTGCCCATCTTCTTGCTTCTAACACATCAACTTTGAGGACAAAATGTTCACTTGCTGCCTAATATATCCCACCCACTAACAGGTGCCATGATGCCAATCATGCCATTCAGTGTTACTCACATCACATATGTAAAAGCTGTGTGTGAAAATAAGCACACCCAGTCATTTAGCATCTTGTGGAACCACATTTAGCAGCAGCAAATTGACATAAGCTTGCTTTGATTATATGTATAATTTTATGAGTCACTAATATTATGCACAGCCCTCTCAAGGGCAAGGACTGAAGTCTGGATTTTGCTTTGGAATAAAAAAATAGTTCTTTGTCATTTTATTTGCTTTTTATTCTTTTCTAATTATTTGTAATGATTATATTATTAATATAATTAATTAGGCATGTGGTAGCTTATTGGGTAAGGTGTTGGTCTACTGATCGTAAGGTTCCACCAATCTGCCATTGCTGGGCCCTTGAGCAAGGCCTTTAGTCCAATTGCTCAGTTGTATTAAAAAATTAGATAAAAATGTAATTTGTTCTGGTTAAGGGCATCTGCCAGAAGTGTGAATTATTATGACGCAGACTGCATTGCACTACATGTCATACTGTTTATGTAATTACATTTAATTTGTTCTAAAAATGCAAGGCCCTGCTTGATTAAAGATAACCACCCATACCCTGGGAGATGTCTAGCAGGTTATGTTATAGTTGACACTCACTTGTGAGACACAACCGGTTAGGATGGAAAATCTCCATTAAAACACACCAATAAAACAAGAAAATGAGCCACAATCTGTTGAGTCATTTTTCAGAATTTTAATAAAACATTTACATTTTAACATCGATCTATACAAATATACATCAGGATATATATTAAAAACAAAATAAATTTCACATCATAAATTATTTATTGCACAGATACAGCTTAGCTATGGTGTGTAACATACCTTCATTAACCCTATCTTCACAACACTGTAATAAAATAAATGCATTTTTTATAGACAGTACTTAAAATAAATAGATGCTACCCCACTTTAAAAAAAAAAAAAAATCCTAATTTGAGCTCTGAGAAGATACCTCCATGGCCTCCTCGTTCAGAGACTCTGAGGTCATGGAGTTGGCACTGCTGATGTATTCTACGTCATTTTTGTCAATCAGGTTGCATATCTTCAGTCGTGCGATACTGTCTTTCTGTGCACGCATGCGGAACATGGGAAACACGGCATGGCTAAATTTGGCAATAAATGAGTGCAGAATGCTACCTGTATTGACATTGTAGAACTTCAGTCGCCCTTTATCGCAATCCAGAAAGACGCCGAGGGTTTCGATGTTGCTTTCTTTGACTCTGCTAAAGTCGTTGTTGTGCAGCACTGAGAGCTCGCCACCATCGCACTCCAGAATCCACATATTCTTTTCCTGGCCTGCAGATAGAGTTTGGATGCCATTAACCCGGCTGTTTTCCACTAATCCGACGGCCCAGCTCTCACAGCCTCCTACTGCCACCTCCCAGTAATGCAAGCCTCTTTTGAAGCTCTGAGATGCCCTTGTGCTGTTCCATGGAGACTGAAGGCTCAGACCACCCACAGGGCTCAATGACATCTCTGTCTTGTCTTCTGAGATCTGAACATTTCCTTGAGCTTTGTTCTCGTCCAATGTGATGGTCTCTGAGACTGTCAGGTTAAAAAAAACCAAAACAAAACATGTCACTGTTGGGCTTTTAAGTAAGACCTTTATCTGTCTCTGCTCCAGAAGTATCATAGCCTGTAACAAGCTGTGTCGTAATGCATATGTAACAAATAAAGGCTTCTTCTTCTTCTACCCCTGGTTACACCACAATCCTCATTATTTCCCTAATGTACCCCCTATACCCTTGTTACACCCTAACTACCTTTTATCCTTTATATTATTTCTATCATACTTCAAAAATATTCAAAGACACTTACATTCCCATGGGCGTGGCAGAAGCTCTTTGTTTTTCTCCACGATTTTCCTAATGGAATTTTCCAGAGCTTTCAGTCTTGTGTCATCGATTGTCAGCTTCTTGTCCACAGAGGTATAAAACTCGTTCATCGTGTGCATGCTGCAAGAGACCAACAATTTCTTTCAATCTCAGACTCTAAGGTTCTGGGCTAGCTCAGTTTCCTGAGCTGAATGAATAAATAGGAGGTTAATAAGTGTGTGTGGGACTCACCTGGTCTCTAGTGCGTTAATCTCCCCCTGCAGAGAAAGCAAGTAAAGATCAGTGATTAATACTGTGCTGAAATGTTGCTCTTATGGTAGATCCAAACGTATTGAACTAACTGAATGTTTACCAGCAGGCTGGCTGGGTTCTCGCTGTCTTGTCTTGTGTTGAGCTCCTTTATTTCTTTGACTATGGCTGCGGACTTGCTCTGGTAGTTCTGTGCATCCTCGTACAGTTGCTGGAGTTGTCGCTTCATTGCTTCTTTCTGTGCGTTCAGAATGAAAAAGGCCTGCTGCCGATTCTGCTCGATTAAAGTCATCAGAGTACTGTATTCATTCTGAAGCAGCTCCTGGGTCTGGCTACACAACTCCTGTACATCACAAAGTGTTCACATGAGTGCTCTTAATAGTGGACTTCACGGGTATATTTCATATATTTATTGTCCAATAATAAATTATCTTTATCCAATAAATGCTACAATGTTTTTTTTCTTAATGAACTGGATAGGTGTATTATATAATAATAATAATAATAATAATAATAATAATAATAATGATAAATGTATTATTATTATTATTATTATTATAAATCAACAACAACAAAACAACAACAACAATAATAAATATTCTTGTTATTATTATTATTATAAATAATATTAATAATAATATTAACAATAAGAACAATAATAATAATTATTTATTTGTGTCTGTTAATTCTCACCTCCAGCTCGTGCTCTGCTGCTTCAATCCTCGGTGTAAAGTCACCAAACTTCCTTTCTCTGGTTATCAGCTTCCCGCTGAAGTCATTCAATTTTTTCTATGACGGTAAATTCATATTATTAATCATAAACATAAATATTCATTAACCTGAGTGTGACCTGAGTGTAAAAAGCTATTCATCTCTGATTGATCAGATTAATATTAATGCACAGAGATTATAAATAGGGTTAACAACAAGCTAAAATCTAAATAACAACAACAACAACATCAACAACTCTTACCACTTGATCGTGAACAGCGTCCTTTAGGTCCTTCAGGCGGTGGTCCCGGTGTGCGCCGTTAATAACGCAGCGGCTGCTGAGCGGCTGATCGCACGTGACGCAGTAAAGTACCGCCGAACCGGCGATCACCGGACAGCAGGATGTACTAGAGGCACCACGAGACCTCGGCACGTTCGGGTGTTTATTGAAAAATAAGCGCATTGTGGCTGTATCAGAGCTGCAGTCTGTGTCTGTGTGTGTGAGCTGTGTGTTTGTGTGCTCCCTGTCTCTGTGTGTGAGCGATCTGTGTGTTTGTGTGTGAAGTTTTATCACCCTCTGAGTTGCGGGGGCATAGAAGCCACGCCTGCTATGAACCCTCCCTCTTCATGCATGTTTATAATTATGCGTGAACACTAACAATAACAAGGTAACTGTTAATAAACAGTAAAAAAAATATTATTTACAAAAGAATGAAGAATAAAAATTCCTTATTTTACAGTAGTTCACGTAGATTTATTGTACACTATTAAGACCAGGGGCGATTTTATTCTAAATAAATAAAATAAAATAATGGCTTGCATAGATGTGTATAACATTTGAGTACTGAACAAGCCAAATACGAGTCTTCCTGATCACACACACACACACACACACACTGCGACGCGGATTGAAGAACGCGCTGAAAGACGGGGAAGAGCCGAAGTCTGCCGCCGTTTTCATATAAAATTTAAAGGGGACTGAGACGAACATGAATTTGTGTAGAGTTCATGGAGAATCGCAGAATTTTTAGGGGGGCTGAGTAGAAATGTTTGGGGGGGTAAAGCCCCCCCCTAAAAATGGCCTCGCGACGCCCATGATTAAGATAAACCATGATAAATATTAAGAAGAATTAAATCAGAACCTGAAATGTTGTACACTATACAATTTATTGCAATAACAATGCTATATTTACTGAAATTAAATTTTCAGGGAGAAAACAAATTATTATTGCTATTATTTAAACTGTAATTGTAGAATGTTACAAAAAGAAAATCAGTAAAATGAGTACAAAATATGTAATTAATTATTTAATTATTGCCGATACATGCATTTTTTACATTATTGCCGACATTATGCTACGGATGCATTAGACAGAAAATATGTTAAGAAAAAACAAGCAAGCAAACAAACAAACAAACAATAAAATACTTGTTGTGGGCAGATAATAATAGCTCATTAAAGGCAGGTTTATTTGAAGAGCCCGCAAGGAACATATACTCTAACAGACATTTAATTGCAAAAGATATTACTAATGGAGATGAGAAATCATTAATAGTCATAGAAGCTGCTAGTTGAAAAGAAAAAAAATTGCCTATGAACTTTATTAAGCATGCCAAAAAGTTATTCGAAAAATAATTAAATAATTATATCCTAATGTGTTCAAGCTTTTTGAGCAACACTCAAGTAATACATGCACTCGGTTGGCAGAAATTTGTTAAACAGTGCGACGGTATGATTTCCTGTAACCGTACTATTATTCCTTTATCTGTTATCTGACATCATGTGACTTGTCACTATAAATACAATACGTTGCTATAGTCTGAGATGTTATGAGGAAGAAACCTTGAGAGGAAGAAACCTTGACAGGAACCAGACTCAGAAGGAAACCAGTGTAGTTTCTATCAGTGTAATTTCTATCTACAGTATAGTCATTATAGACTCAGCACTAATTCCTTCCTGATGAAAGCTGACTGAGGCAGCGGCAGTTCAAAGATAGTCTCCAAGTGGTTCTATCAACAGCAGTCCCCTGGGACACAGACTGTCCACGCAGATCTATCCCCAGCAGCAGTGAGCACCACCAAGTGACAAGACTCCAACCAGGGGTAGAACATCTGGAAGGATCAGGGAGTTCTGGAAGAAAAAGTGGTCACAGTAGAAACTCAGAAGACTGGGAGCTCAGGAGTGGGACGTATAGAAATTAGCTTGGTTTACTGAGTTAACCCATTTTTTGGGATAATAATACACTGAAAATATCTTATTAGAAGAGAATAGAAAATAGTGAAATGCTTCCGACTTGTGATGTAGAGTGTATTTGTATCCTATGATCACCTATAAAAATGTAAAAACATGTTCCTGATCCAGCTCATTTGCATGTTTTAATGGCCAAAAAAAATCCATGGATCATGTAAATCCCTAAATCAGTGTCAGTAAAACTACTTGATATAACGAACAATTGAGCACTAAAACTTCTGTCAGCTGAAGTGTATGTTTATAACATATTAATTTTGTCAGAATTAAATGATCGGTTTCATTTGCCTGAATGTTGGGGTTATGTTGGCTTGCCTTTTTTATATTTAATTGAATTAATAAATATATTTAATAATATTCGAAAATATTCAATAATATCACAGTTTACCAATATCTTTGTTTGGTGCACACTTGTTAAAAAAAACAAACAAACTAAGCAACACAACTAAGCACCAAAGAAATACATATTAACTAGACTCAAGTTCCTCACAGAAAACTCTTTGTTTTAAACAATCAAGTGATTTAATTTTAATTTTTATTTATTTATTTATTTTATTTTATTTTATTTTATTTTTCATGATTTTCATATGTATCATATGTGTGTGTATTTTTTTGTTGTGGCAAAATTATAATGTAATCTTAAGATGCTTATGTCTCTGCCCTTAAGTAACTTAAAACCTAAATACAGATAGAATAACAAAACTAACCCTAAAAATGACAAAAATTGAAGCCATGATTATGGTGCAGGTTATCAGGTAATAAGGTTAATGAACCTCTTTCTACTTTATCGTTTAAAGCCTTTAAGACATTGATTCCAGTAAATGTTATTTTTGTTTCACTTTTAACATTAGACACTGACTCAAAGCAGATTTACAGTAATAATAATAATGGATGAAATGAAAAGATGTTCTGGGTTCTGTAATAGTGACCAGAACGTTGTGAGTTCTGTGGGCTCCCAGGACACACTGTTGGGCCCCTGAGCACAACAGTTTTTTTTTTTGTTGTTGTTTTTTTTAATATAAATTATTAGTGTGGGTTTGGTAACAAGTGCTATAAATAACACAAGAAAACCGAACACAATGAGTCAACAATATTAAAATGATTCAGACCATAACAACTATTGTTTTTTTCATTTTATTTTCTTCAATGACAAATTTTGTGCAAATGCTGTTTAGGGAAATCATTTCAGATAACTCCATTTGTATGCCAATTGCTACATGAGGCCCATTATACCTAGCCTGTAGTGTCACCGTAACAAATGAACCATGGTCAAATAGAACCAGGTTCAAGATTAAGCTTAAAACATGAGAAAATAAGCTATACAAAAAATAAGAAAATAAGCTATACAAAAAATTTCACTAAACACAGGTCCGTAACAGAAAGATAATTGTGCTTCATTTTGACCTGAATGATCATTTTTTTTACTCATGAATTTTTATAATAATCATGTATTATAGGGAGTGTTTTTTGTCCCATCCCTACTCTTATGTAACATGAAACACTAAACATGAGTATGGATAGTATTACACAATTCATTCTAAAATGACAGATACAGTCTAGGTATTCAGCCATTACACTTAATTAACCTTCTTCTGCTTTGTTAATGAAGAACATTGATCTAATAATGGTGTAGATGTCTTGTAGAAGGTGTAGCACTTTTAACAGTACATGTTGTCACGAAACAGCTTTATAGAATCCCAGTAACAAGCTAAAGGTGAAATTTGTAAGGAAAAACTCCTCAGAGTAAACAGTTGTTGTTGAGTATGGATAGTATTACACAATTAATTCTAAATTGAAGTCACTGAGGTAGTCCAGCAGCTCCTTGGTGGCAAGGCGCCAGGAGTGGATGAGATTCTCCCTGAGTACCTTAAGTCTCTGGATGTTGTGGGACTGTCTTGGCTGACACGTCTCTGCAACGTAGTGTGGCAGTCAGGGACCTCTGGACTGGGCGACCGGGGTGGTGGTCCCTTTTTTTAAGAAGTGGGATTGGAGAGTGTGTTCCAACTATAGGGGGATCACACTCCTCAGCCTCCCAGGGAAAGTCTATTCCAGGGTACTGGAGAGGAGCGTCCGACCTTTAGTCGAACCTCGGATTCAGGAGGAACGATGCGGTATTTGTCCTAGTCGTGGAACACTGGAACAGCTCTATACCCTTCACAGGGTGCTTGAGGGTTCATGGGAGTTTGCCCAACCAGTCCACATGTGTTTTGTGGACTTGGAGAAGGCATTTGACTGTGTCCCTTGTGGCATTCTGTGGGAGGTGCTCTGGGAGTATGGGGTCCGTGGCCCTCTGTTAAGGGCTGTTCGGTCTCTGTATGACCGGCGCAGGAGCTTGGTTCACATTGCCGGCTGTAAGTCAGATCTGTTCCCTGTGCACATTGGACTCCGGCAGGGTTGTCCTTTGTCACCGGTTCTGTTCATTATTTTTATGGACAGAATTTCTAGGCACAGCCAGGTGGTGGAGGGAGTCCGGTTTGGGGACCATAGGATTTCATCTCTGCTTGTTGCAGATGATGTTGTCCTGTTGGCTCCTTCGAGCCAGGACTTACAGCGTGCACTGGGGCAGTTCGTAGCCAAGTGCAAAGTGGCTGGGATGAGTATCAGCACCTCCAAATCCGTGGCCGTGGTTCTCGACCGGAAAAAGGTGGTTTGTCCCCTCCAGGTTGGAGGGGTGTTCCTAGATCATAGATGGCGTGATAGTCTCCAAGTGGTTCTATCCACAGCAGTCCCCTGGGACACAGACTGTCCACGCAGATCTATCCCCAGCAGCAGTGAGCACCATCAAGTGACGAGACTCCAACCAGGGGTAGAACATCTGGATGAATCAGGGAGGTCTGGAAGAAAAAGTGGTCTCAGAAGACTCAGAAGACTGGGAGCTCAGGAGTGGGACGTATAGAAATTAGCTTGGTTTACTGAGTTAACCCATTTTTTGGGATAATAATACACTGAAAATATCTTATTAGAAGAGAATAGAAAATAATGAAATGCTTCTGATTTGTGATGTAGAGTGTATTTGTATCATATGATCACCTATAAAATGTAAAAACATGTTCCTGATCCAGCTCATTTGCAGGTTTTAATGGCCAAAAAAAATCCACGAATCATGTAAATCCCTAAATCAGTGTCAGTAAAACTACTTGATATAACGAACAATTGAGCACTAAAACTTCTGTCAGCTAAAGTGTATGTTTATAGCATATTAATTTTGTCAGAATTAAATAATTGGTTTCATTTGTCTGAATGTTGGGGTTATGTTGGCTTGTCTTTGTTATATTTATTTGAATTAATAAATATATTAAATAATACTCAAAAAATATTCAATAATATCACAGTTTACCAATATCTTTGGTGCACACTTGTTAATAATAATAATAATAATATTAATAATAATAATATATATAGCGTCTCCAGGTCGGCTCACTTGCTCATGGGGTCCATTGCACCCTTCTCAAAAACTCAATTAACTATTACACAGCTCACACCTGAGCTATCACTACTTATAGTCGTTTCATTATACCTCAACCTACATGCTGTAACTCATGAGAGCCAGGTTCCGGGATGTCTGATGGCTCTGGATAACCAATGACCCCCCAACGAGACTGGAGACAAAGGAGGAATCCTGCCTCCATGAATGTTGGAGTTCTGCAGACCATCAGTGCTGATAGCCCAGCCTCACACCTCTGGAACTTCCCATCAACTTGTGACCTTAACATGAAAATCACCCTGCGCCTAGCAGTTTTACTGCCGTTAAAAGTCAACAAGAATTCCCTAATCTAAACCAAATCAATGCCTTGACCAGGGGATGACCAAAGTTCTGACTGAAGACACACACACACACACACACATATACATACACACACACACACACACACACACACGTACACACACACACACACACACACACCCAAAGTGTCTGGAAACGCTCATCCTGACCCCCACACGCACACACATAAGGAGAGTTCCTTGATTCAAGTTTCAATAAAACAACAGTAAAACCCTACCTGACCCATGCCTAACACACCTGTGTATATGTATTCCCCTTTTGCCTTTATATTTTTATGGTTGTATTACCACTCATGACCTGTTGTTCTGTGTTATCATGAAATAGAACATGTTTTATAAGATAAGAATGTATGTTTTAATTGCCTATACCCAGTTTCCTTTCCTCTCATACTGTCTCTTTCGTGTCTACTATCAAAATGATCCGCTTTTACTTTTATAAGCAATAGTGTATGCCATATGGTCATCCAAGTACATAATATGAGCCTACGATACTTTAATTGAATCTTTATCCATTCCTGACTTCACCATAAAGTATGCAAATGAGTGACGGAGCGGAGACAAAGAAACTTTTCCCTCCAAAAGTTTCAGGTATTGGATTGGTCACTCTGAAAAACTGGGCACGACCAAGGGATCAATAAAAAACCCTAAGCACCCATCTATCAAAGCTTTTGGCTTTTTTAGCTTTTTGGCTTTTTTCCTCGGCTTTTGTTGCTCAGCTTTTTTGCTCTGCTCAGCTCGGCTTTGCCCCACGGGGGCCAACCCCCTCTCCGCTCTGCGGTCGGGGGGGCCCCCGTGCGCCTTTTCTTCCCGGCACGATCTCTTCTATCGTCGCCCGACTCAACTCCGTCCTTTCTTCGGGACAAGACTTTCACTTCCTTCTGAGACTTTGCCGGCAGCTTCACTTGAAGAACTTTGTTTGCACCACCAAAACCTTTCTCGTCTCCAGCAGAATCTCTTGCTTACCCCGAGGACTCTGAATCTCCGAACCTCCTTGATCCACTACATCAGGACTCTTATCAACAAACAAATGCAAGTAAAAGTTACTAATTATTTTAGATCCGCAATTTTAAGCTGAAGCCCCTTTATTAAGGCAAATCCTAATTACCTTGACGATTCTCACACGTGGTAATCAAAACTCGATCTGAAACTTGCCATATTTGATCTCTATCTCTTGGAACTTTCTATCATTCTTTTTGGTTCTGCTTGAAATTTCACAGGTATTGACACACTGATATCTCAAACTACACAGATCAGGCATAACATTATGACCACCTGCCTAATATTGAGTTTGTTCCCAAAATGGCCCTGACCCATTGAGGCACGCATAGACTCCACTGGATCCCTAAAGGTGTGCTGTGGTATCTGGCACCCAAGATGTTAACAGCAAATCCTTTAAGTCCTTTTAATTGTGAGGTGGGATCTCCATGGGTCCCACCTCGCAGACCGGGAACACCCCACAAGAGCTGCAGTTTTGGAGTTGCTCTGATCCAATGGTCTAGCCACCACAATTTAGCTCTTGTCAAACTCGCTCAAATCCTTACGCTTGTCCATTTTTCCTGCTTCTAACACATCAACTTTGAGGACAAAATGTTCACTTGCTGCCTAATATATCCCACCCACTAACAGGTGCCATGATGAGGAGATCATCAGTGTTATTTACTTTACCTGTCAGAGGTTATAATCTTATGCCTGATCGGTGTATGTTAATCTGAATAAGTATAAAAGCAAACATCTGAACTACAAATTAGCATTATAGTAAAGAGTCTAAACAATCTAGCCATGGGGGTCACAGTGACTTCTGTGCCGGTCCCAAGCCCAGATAAATAGAGAGGGTTGCGTCAGGAAGGGCATCCGGCATAAAACATTGCCAAACGTAATCATGCGAATCGTCAGTACTCTGAATTTCATACCGGATCGGTTGAGGCCTGGGTTAACAACGACCGCCATCGGCACCGTTGACCTACAGGGTGCTGGTGGAAATTGAGCTAGTGTTGGTTGAAGAAGTAGAGGAGGGAGGAGAGTGCGTAGACAGAGAGAGAAGAGGAAAGTTAAGAGTGTAGGACTGAGACATAACCTAGACATAACCTAGGCATCTTATCAGTTTTAGCATTGCTTAATAAGCAACAGAGGAGCACATTTAGTTCCAGACACAGAGAGTTAAACTTAGAAATAGAAGTATGGTTTTTCCGAGAAATTGAAGCACATTTAATTTTGACACATCGAAAACATCGAGGTTGGTCGGTACGTGCATACGTGCACATTGTTGTATACATCATGTACCTGAAAGGGTGTTTGATGTCATCAAAGGGAGGATGTTTTAACTAAGGGGGCGTTATGGGGACAAATACGAAAATATAGTAAGTATGTTAATTAAGGAAGGAGGGATTAAAAGTATACATACATTGAGTATAACGTGGAAATTTTTAGAAATATTTAAATTTGGAAGAGGCGGCGACATGGGGCGTCTGAGGTTTAAGAAGAAGGGAATTTTTTGGGGTTTTTTTGAGACCAGCTGCTCTCCTCAGAAATGCATGTGATTGACTGCATGACTGAATAAAGAAACCTGCTTCTTCTCATCTGCTGACTGAGATCTCCTTCATTTCATCTAAGTATTTGATAGTTTATTGACTTTATTTGGTAAGATTATTGAAATAATAGAAATTGGTACAATTAAAGATTCCACCCTGTGATATGTCCACTTGGAGGGGACTCTGAGTTCCGACAAAGGCTCATAGTATAGGAGCAGGATTTAATCTGTTTTATTATGGTGTGGATAGTAAGATATATGGGGTAGGTGTGGTCCTGAAGGAGGAGTTTGTGAGAAATATTCCGGAGGTGAAGAGAGTGTCAGATAGGGTGATGAGTCTGAAGTTAGAGATTGAAGGAGTGATGTTGAATGTTGTTAGTGGTTATGCCCCGCATTTAGGTTGTGAGTTAGAGGAGAAAAAGAGATTCTGGAGTGAATTAGATGAGGTGGTAGAGACTATTCTGGTGATAGGAGCAGATTTTAATGGACATATTGGTGAGGGGAACACAGGTGATGAGGACGTGATGGGCAATTTTGGAGTTAAGGAAAGGAACCTTAAGGGCAGATGGTAGTGGACTTTGGTAAGAGGATAGGCATGGCTGTGGTTAACACTTATTTTCAGAAGAGGGAGGAGCATAGAGTGACTTACAAGAGTGGAGGTAGGAGCAAACAGGTAGACTACATCCTATGTAGAAGAGGCAATCTGTAAGAGATTAGTGACTGTAAAGTGGTAGTGGGAGAGAGTGTAGCCAGATAGCATAGGATGGTAGTGTGTAGGATGACTTTGATGGTCTGTAAGAAGAAATCAAAGATGGAGAAGAAAACCAAGTGGTGGAAGCTGAAAATGGAGGAATGTTGTGAGGAATTTAGACAGAAGTTGAGGCAGGCTCTGGGTGGTCAGGTAGTGCTGCCAGATGACTGGGAAACTACAGCAGAAGTGATCAGGGAGGCAGGAAGAAAGGTGCTGGGTGTGTCATCTGAAAGGAGGAAAGAAGATAAGGAGACTTGGTGGTGGAATGAGGAAGTTCAGGATAATATTCAGAGGAAGAGGTTAGCCAAGAAGAACTAGGACATGGACAGGACTGAAGAGAATAGACAGGAATACAAGGAGTTACAGCGCAGAGTGAAGAGGGAGGTGTCTAAGGCCAAGCAGAAGGCAAATGACGAGTGGTACACTAGGTTAGACACTAGAGTAGGAGAGAAGGACTTGTACAGTTTAGCTACTGTAGGCAGAGGGACTGAGATGGGAAGGATGTGCAGCAAGTTAGAGTTATTAAGGATAGAGATGAAAAGGTGCTCACAAGTGAGGTGTAACATCCCAGCAGGAACGCGAGAATCCAGTGGATTTGCGCAATACTATCATCCGCCAAGGCCATATGATTCGCACATACCAGGATCAGGTTGCGGAGCTACAAGCCGCCCACACGCAGTTGCAACAACAACAACAACAGCAACTCCCAGTCCAGGTACCAACCACTGCTCCTTTTGTTTCCTTGCCTCCTGTTTCTACACCGTACAGTGTAACTCCACAAATGGCGTTACCAGAAAAATTTGATGGCTCAGCTGATTGCTGCCGAGGTTTTGTTCGTCAATGCGCTAACTTCTTTGCACATCAGTCTGAACTGTATCGCAACGACACAAGTTTATTCTATCTCTCCTCACTGGTAGAGCTTTAGACTGGGCATCAGCAGTGTGGGCATCAGCAGTGTGGGACCGCAAGTAAAGACTTCAGCAGATTATTTTGCGGGGCTCACGCCATTGCAATGTGTCCTGGGTTATCAACCACCACTGTTCCCCTGGTCTGGCTCCTCTGTCCCTGCCGTGGACGACTGGTCAAGACGCAGCCAAGAAGTATGGGAGAGGGCTCACGTATGTCTGCAGAGTTCTATCAGGAGACAGAGAACTATGGCGGATTGCCGCCACCGGCAGCAGGTCTAGCTGAAACTCCAGCTCCCGTGTAGGAAGTTGAGCCCACATTTCATCGGCCCATTCACCATCATCCGCCAGGTCAACCCTGTCTCCTACTGTCTGCAGTTACCGCCCACATACCGCATCTCTCCCACCTTTCATGTCTCCCTTCTCAAGCCTGCCTTTAATCTTCCATCAAGCACCCCCACGCATGACGAGCCTCCACCCCCGCTTGACATAGACGGGGCCCCGGCATATAGAGTGCGGGCCCTTAAGAACTCTCGTTGCCTCCGTAACCGCCTGCAGTATCTGGTCACTAATCCCTCCCTAATGGAGGAATTCCACTCTGCAGACCCAGACCGCTCTGCCCCCTGCCCTTGGGGTAGTCCTCGGCGTAAAACACCTGGAGGTGTTCTTAGAGGGGGGTCTCTGTAACATCCCAGCACGACTGCGAGCCTTCCCTGGAATACTAATTAGTCATGTGACATGCTACCTGTTTCACATGGACATAAATACCCCACGATCGCATTGTTTGATGTGAAGTATCGTCCCCATGTGACATACCGAGTGTTCTGATTATTCTTGCCTCCTGTAGTGTATGATTATTGCCTGTTTACCTGTTTCTGATCCTTCCTAGCCTCTGATACTGATTTTCGTGTATGACCCTGCTTGCTGTTCTGACTTCCGGTTTCGTTTTGCGCTTTCGGTTTTGTTATCCTTGCTGTAATGTTCTCCCGGTTTTGACTCGCGCTTTGTTTTTTGACCACGATTTCTGCCTGTGTGTTACTTGAATAAATCCGAGAATGGATTCTACTCCTGCTGCCTCTGGCAGGAGAGTGTACAGAGAACATGGAAGGGGTACTTTGAAGAGCTGATGAATGAGGAAAATGAGAGGGGAAAAAGAGAAGAAGGGGTGAACTCTGTAACAGAAAGTAGATAAGATTCGAAAGGATGAAGTCAGGAAGGTTTTGAAGAGGATGAATAGTGGAAAGGCAATTGGTCCTGATGACATCCCAGTGGAGGTCTGGAAGTGTCTAGGAGAGGCAGCAGTGGAATTTTTAACTAGTTTGTTTAACATGGTTCTAGAGAGTGAGAAGATGCCTGGGGAATGGAGAAGAAGTGTATTAGTGCCGATCTTTAAGAATTAGGGTGATGTGCAGAGTTGCAGCAACTATAGGGGGATAAAATTGATGAGCCATACAATGAAGCTTAGGGAAAGAGTAGTGGAAGCTAGGTTAAGGAAGGTAGTGGAAATTTGTGAGCAGCAGTATGGCTTCATGCCCAGAAAGAGCAAAACAGATGCAAATTTTGCTCTGAGAATTTTGATGGTGAAGTATCGGGATGGTCAGAGAGAGTTGCACTGTGTGTTTGTAGACTTGGAGAAAGCATATGACAGGGTCCCAAGAGAAGAGCTGTGGTACTGTATGAGGAAGTCAGGAGTAGCAGAGAAGTATGTCAGAGTGGTGCAGGACCTGTATGAGAGGAGCAGGACAGTGGTGAGGTGTGCTGTAGGGCAGACAGAGGAGTTCAAAGTGGAGGTGGGACTGTATCAGGGATCGACTCTGAGCCCCTTCCTGTTTGCTATGGTGATGGACCAGTTGTCAGAGGAGGTCAGACAGGAGTCTCCTTGGACAATGATGTTTGCAGATGACATTGTGATCTGTAGTGAGAGCAGGGAGCAGGTGGAGGAAAATCTGGAGAGGTGGAGGTTTGCTTTGGAGAGAAGAGGAATGAAAGTCAGTTGTAGTAAGACTGAGTACATGTGTGTGAATGGCAGGGAGGGAAGTGGAACAGTAAGATTACAGGGTGAAGAGGTGAAGAAGGTACAGGAGTTTAAGTACTTGGGGTCAACAGTCCAGAGTAATGGAGAGTGTGGGAAAGAGGTAAAGAAGCAGGTAGGTTGGAATGGGTGGAGAAAGGTGTCAGGAGTTCTGTGTGATAGAAAAATATCAGCGAGAATCAAGGGGAAGGTGTACAAGACAGTGGTGAGACCGGCCATGCTGTATGGTATAGAGACAGTGTCACTGAGGAAGAGAAGAGTCAGAGCTGGAGGTAGCAGAGCTGAAGATGTTGAGGTTCTCTTTGGGAGTGACACGGTTGGACAGGATTAGGAACGAGTACATCAGAGGGACAGCTTTTAAATAACAAAATAGTTCAATGATTGTAAGTTATTAGAGCCTGGAGCTGTGACTCAACACCCAGATCATCACCATTTCACCACCATGCTTGACAGTGAGGTGTTTGTGGTGATATCCATCTTTCGATTTTTAAATTTTTCTATTCTTAGTATATTTTTTGTCATTTTATTCCCTTTTTATTCTTTTCTAATTATTTGTAATGATTATATTATCAATGTAATTAATTAGGCATGTGGTAAGTTAGTGGGTAAGGTGCTAGTCTACTGATCGTAAGGTTCCGCCAATCTGCCACTGCTGGGTTCTTGAGCATGGCCCTTAACGTCCAGTTGCTCAGTGAGATAAAAATGTAAGTTGCTCTGGATAAGGGCGTCTGCCAGAAGTGTAAATTATCATGATGCAGACTGCATTGCACTACATGTCATACTGTTTATGTAATTACATTTAATTTGTTCTAAAAATGCAAGGCCCTGCTTGATTAAAGATAACCACCCATACCCTGGTTATCTAACCCTGCAGGTTATGTAATAGTTGACACTCACTTGTGAGACACTTTTAGGGATAAGATGGAAAATCTCTAAAAAAAAAACACACACCAATAAAACAAGAAAATGAGCCACAATTTGTTGTCATTTTTCAAAATTTTATTAACACATCTACATTTTAACATCGATCTATACAAATATACATAAATATATATGTATATATATAGATATATATTAAAAACAAAATAAATTTCACTTCTTGAATTATTTATTGCACAGTTACAGCTTAGCTATGGTGTGTAACATACCTTCATTAACCCTATCTTCACAACACTGTAAATAAATGCATTTTTTATAGACTTAAAATAAATAGATGCTACCCCACTTTAAAAAAAAAAATCCTAATTTGAGCTCTGAGAAGATACCTCCATGGCCTCCTCGTTCAGAGACTCTGAGGTCATGGAGTTGGCACTGCTGATGTATTCTACGTCATTTTTGTCAATCAGGTTGCATATCTTCAGTCGTGCGATACTGTCTTTCTGTGCACGCATGCGGAACATGGGAAACACGGCATGGCTAAATTTGGCAATAAATGAGTGCAGAATGCTACCTGTATTGACATTGTAGAACTTCAGTCGCCCTTTATCGCAATCCAGAAAGACGCCGAGGGTTTCGATGTTGCTTTCTTTGACTCTGCTAAAGTCGTTGTTGTGCAGCACTGAGAGCTCGCCACCATCGCACTCCAGAATCCACATATTCTTTTCCTGGCCTGCAGATAGAGTTTGGATGCCATTAACCCGGCTGTTTTCCACTAATCCGACGGCCCAGCTCTCACAGCCTCCTACTGCCACCTCCCAGTAATGCAAGCCTCTTTTGAAGCTCTGAGATGCCCTTGTGCTGTTCCATGGAGACTGAAGGCTCAGACCACCCACAGGGCTCAATGACATCTCTGTCTTGTCTTCTGAGATCTGAACATTTCCTTGAGCTTTGTTCTCGTCCAATGTGATGGTCTCTGAGACTGTCAGGTTAAAAAAAAGAAAAGAAAACCTATTAGACCTAACTCATATGAATAAGTAGCTCAGTAGATAAACATGTCACTGTTGGGCTTTTAAGTAAGACCTTTATCTGTCTCTGCTCCAGAAGTATCATAGCCTGTAACAAGCTGTGTCGTAATGCATATGTAACAAATAAAGGCTTCTTCTTCTTCTACCCCTGATTACACCACAATCCTCATTATTTCCCTAATGTACCCCCTATACCCTTGTTACACCCTAACTACCATTTATCCTTTATATTATTTCTATCATACTTCAAAAATATTCAAAGACACTTACATTCCCATGGGCGTGGCAGAAGCTCTTTGTTTTTCTCCACGATTTTCCTAATGGAATTTTCCAGAGCTTTCAGTCTTGTGTCATCGATTTTCAGCTTCTTGTCCACAGAGGTATAAAACTCGTTCATCGTGTGCATGCTGCAAGAGACCAACAATTTCTTTCAATCTCAGACTCTAAGGTTCTGGGCTAGCTCAGTTTCCTGAGCTGAATGAATAAATAGGAGGTTAATAAGTGTGTGTGGGACTCACCTGGTCTCTAGTGCGTTAATCTCCCCCTGCAGAGAAAGCAAGTAAAGATCAGTGATTAATACTGTGCTGAAATGTTGCTCTTATGGTAGATCCAAACGTATTGAACTAACTGAATGTTTACCAGCAGGCTGGCTGGGTTCTCGCTGTCTTGTCTTGTGTTGAGCTCCTTTATTTCATTGACTATGGCTGCGGACTTGCTCTGGTAGTTCTGTGCATCCTCGTACAGTTGCTGGAGTTGTCGCTTCATTGCTTCTTTCTGTGCGTTCAGAATGAAAAAGGCCTGCTGCCGATTCTGCTCGATTAAAGTCATCAGAGTACTGTATTCCTTCTGAAGCAGCTCCTGGGTCTGGCTACACAACTCCTGTACATCACAAAGTGCTCTTAATAGTGGACTTCATGGGTATATTTGATATATTTATTGTCCAATAATAAATTATCTTTATCCAATAAATGCTACAATGTTTTTTTCTTAATGAACTGGATAGGTGTATTATATAATAATAATAATAATAATGATAAATGTATTATTATTATTATTATTATTATAAATTGACAACAACAACAAAACAACAACAATAATAATAAATATTATTGTTATTATTATAAATAATATTATTATTAATAATATTAATATTAATATTATAATAAATAATATTAATAATAATACTAACAACAACAATAACAACAATAATTATTATTATTTATTTGTGTCTGTTAATTCTCACCTCCAGCTCGTGCTCTGCTGCTTCAATCCTTGGTGCAAAGTCACCAAACTTCCTTTCTCTGGTTATCAGCTTCCCGCTGAAGTCATTCAATTTTTTCTATGACGGTAAATTCATATTATTAATCATAAACATAAATATTCATTAACCTGAGTGTGACCTGAGTGTAAAAAGCTATTCATCTCTGATTGATCAGATTAATATTAATGCACAGAGATTATAAATAGGGTTAACAACAAGCTAAAATCTAAATAACAACAACAACAACAACATCAACAACTCTTACCACTTGATCGTGAACAGCGTCCTTTAGGTCCTTCAGGCGGTGGTCCCGGTGTGCGCCGTTAATAACGCAGCGGCTGCTGAGCGGCTGATCGCACGTGACGCAGTAAAGTACCGCCGAACCGGCGATCACCGGACAGCAGGATGTACTAGAGGCACCACGAGACCTCGGCACGTTCGGGTGTTTATTGAAAAATAAGCGCATTGTGGCTGTATCAGAGCTGCAGTCTGTGTGTCTGTGTGTGTGAGCTGTGTGTTTGTGTGCTCCCTGTCTCTGTGTGTGAGCGATCTGTGTGTTTGTGTGTGAAGTTTTATCACCCTCTGAGTTGCGGGGGCATAGAAGCCACGCCTGCTATGAACCCTCCCTCTTCATGCATGTTTATAATTATGCGTGAACACTAACACTAACAACAGCAACAACAACAACAACAATAATAATAACAACAATATTAAAACATTATATATATATATATATATATACTTTAATAAATTATATAAAAGTATATAAATACATGATTACATATTAAAATATAAGTTTTTGTTTAAAGTTCTTTTTAGTTTTTCACAGCTTTTTTACATTATTGCCGACATTATGCTACGGATGCATTAGATAGAAAATATGTTAAGAAAAAACAAGCAAGCAGACAAACAAACAATAAACTAATAATACTTCTTGTTGGCAGATAGTAATATCTCATTAAAGGCAGGTTTATTTGAAGAGCCCGCAAGGAACATATACTCTAACATTGCACTACATGTCATACTGTTTATGTAATTACATTTAATTTGTTCTAAAAATGCAAGGCCCTGCTTGATTAAAGATAACCACCCATACCCTGGTTATCTAACCCTGCAGGTTATGTAATAGTTGACACTCACTTGTGAGACACTTTTAGGGATAAGATGGAAAATCTCTAAAAAAAAAACACACACCAATAAAACAAGAAAATGAGCCACAATTTGTTGTCATTTTTCAAAATTTTATTAACACATCTATATTTTAACATCGATCTATACAAATATACATAAATATATATGTATATATATAGATATATATTAAAAACAAAATAAATTTCACTTCTTGAATTATTTATTGCACAGTTACAGCTTAGCTATGGTGTGTAACATACCTTCATTAACCCTATCTTCACAACACTGTAAATAAATGCATTTTTTATAGACAGTACTTAAAATAAATAGATGCTACCCCACTTTAAAAAAAAAAAAAATCCTAATTTGAGCTCTGAGAAGATACCTCCATGGCCTCCTCGTTCAGAGACTCTGAGGTCATGGAGTTGGCACTGCTGATGTATTCTACGTCATTTTTGTCAATCAGGTTGCATATCTTCAGTCGTGCGATACTGTCTTTCTGTGCACGCATGCGGAACATGGGAAACACGGCATGGCTAAATTTGGCAATAAATGAGTGCAGAATGCTACCTGTATTGACATTGTAGAACTTCAGTCGCCCTTTATCGCAATCCAGAAAGACGCCGAGGGTTTCGATGTTGCTTTCTTTGACTCTGCTAAAGTCGTTGTTGTGCAGCACTGAGAGCTCGCCACCATCGCACTCCAGAATCCACATATTCTTTTCCTGGCCTGCAGATAGAGTTTGGATGCCATTAACCCGGCTGTTTTCCACTAATCCGACGGCCCAGCTCTCACAGCCTCCTACTGCCACCTCCCAGTAATGCAAGCCTCTTTTGAAGCTCTGAGATGCCCTTGTGCTGTTCCATGGAGACTGAAGGCTCAGACCACCCACAGGGCTCAATGACATCTCTGTCTTGTCTTCTGAGATCTGAACATTTCCTTGAGCTTTGTTCTCATCCAATGTGATGGTCTCTGAGACTGTCAGGTTAAAAAAAAGAAAAGAAAACCTATTAGACCTAACTCATATGAATAAGTAGCTCAGTAGATAAACATGTCACTGTTGGGCTTTTAAGTAAGACCTTTATCTGTCTCTGCTCCAGAAGTATCATAGCCTGTAACAAGCTGTGTCGTAATGCATATGTAACAAATAAAGGCTTCTTCTTCTTCTACCCCTGATTACACCACAATCCTCATTATTTCCCTAATGTACCCCCTATACCCTTGTTACACCCTAACTACCTTTTATCCTTTATATTATTTCTATCATACTTCAAAAATATTCAAAGACACTTACATTCCCATGGGCGTGGCAGAAGCTCTTTGTTTTTCTCCACGATTTTCCTAATGGAATTTTCCAGAGCTTTCAGTCTTGTGTCATCGATTTTCAGCTTCTTGTCCACAGAGGTATAAAACTCGTTCATCGTGTGCATGCTGCAAGAGACCAACAATTTCTTTCAATCTCAGACTCTAAGGTTCTGGGCTAGCTCAGTTTCCTGAGCTGAATGAATAAATAGGAGGTTAATAAGTGTGTGTGGGACTCACCTGGTCTCTAGTGCGTTAATCTCCCCCTGCAGAGAAAGCAAGTAAAGATCAGTGATTAATACTGTGCTGAAATGTTGCTCTTATGGTAGATCCAAACGTATTGAACTAACTGAATGTTTACCAGCAGGCTGGCTGGGTTCTCGCTGTCTTGTCTTGTGTTGAGCTCCTTTATTTCATTGACTATGGCTGCGGACTTGCTCTGGTAGTTCTGTGCATCCTCGTACAGTTGCTGGAGTTGTCGCTTCATTGCTTCTTTCTGTGCGTTCAGAATGAAAAAGGCCTGCTGCCGATTCTGCTCGATTAAAGTCATCAGAGTACTGTATTCCTTCTGAAGCAGCTCCTGGGTCTGGCTACACAACTCCTGTACATCACAAAGTGCTCTTAATAGTGGACTTCATGGGTATATTTGATATATTTATTGTCCAATAATAAATTATCTTTATCCAATAAATGCTACAATGTTTTTTTCTTAATGAACTGGATAGGTGTATTATATAATAATAATAATAATGATAAATGTATTATTATTATTATTATTATTATAAATTGACAACAACAACAAAACAACAACAATAATAATAAATATTATTGTTATTATTATAAATAATATTATTATTAATAATATTAATATTAATATTATAATAAATAATATTAATAATAATACTAACAACAACAATAACAACAATAATTATTATTATTTATTTGTGTCTGTTAATTCTCACCTCCAGCTCGTGCTCTGCTGCTTCAATCCTCGGTGCAAAGTCACCAAACTTCCTTTCTCTGGTTATCAGCTTCCCGCTGAAGTCATTCAATTTTTTCTATGACGGTAAATTCATATTATTAATCATAAACATAAATATTCATTAACCTGAGTGTGACCTGAGTGTAAAAAGCTATTCATCTCTGATTGATCAGATTAATATTAATGCACAGAGATTATAAATAGGGTTAACAACAAGCTAAAATCTAAATAACAACAACAACAACAACAACATCAACAACTCTTACCACTTGATCGTGAACAGCGTCCTTTAGGTCCTTCAGGCGGTGGTCCCGGTGTGCGCCGTTAATAACGCAGCGGCTGCTGAGCGGCTGATCGCACGTGACGCAGTAAAGTACCGCCGAACCGGCGATCACCGGACAGCAGGATGTACTAGAGGCACCACGAGACCTCGGCACGTTCGGGTGTTTATTGAAAAATAAGCGCATTGTGGCTGTATCAGAGCTGCAGTCTGTGTGTCTGTGTGTGTGAGCTGTGTGTTTGTGTGCTCCCTGTCTCTGTGTGTGAGCGATCTGTGTGTTTGTGTGTGAAGTTTTATCACCCTCTGAGTTGCGGGGGCATAGAAGCCACGCCTGCTATGAACCCTCCCTCTTCATGCATGTTTATAATTATGCGTGAACACTAACACTAACAACAGCAACAACAACAACAACAATAATAATAACAACAATATTAAAACATTATATATATATATATATATATACTTTAATAAATTATATAAAAGTATATAAATACATGATTACATATTAAAATATAAGTTTTTGTTTAAAGTTCTTTTTAGTTTTTCACAGCTTTTTTACATTATTGCCGACATTATGCTACGGATGCATTAGATAGAAAATATGTTAAGAAAAAACAAGCAAGCAGACAAACAAACAATAAACTAATAATACTTCTTGTTGGCAGATAGTAATATCTCATTAAAGGCAGGTTTATTTGAAGAGCCCGCAAGGAACATATACTCTAACAGACATTTAATTGCAAAAGATATTACTAATGGAGCTGAGAGATCATTAATCGTCATAGAAGCTGTTAGTTGAAAAGAAAAAAAATTGCCTATGAACATTTACATTCTACTTTATTAAGCATGCCAAAAAGTTATTCGAAAAATAATGAAATAATTATATCCTTTTTGAGCAACACTCAAATAATACATTTATTTTTATTTATTATTTATTTAATTTATTTATTATTTATTTTATTTTATTTATTTTTATTTTATTTATTAATTTAGTACTATTATTCCTTTATCTGTTTGACATCATGTGACTGGTCACTATAAACTATATCTACATATATATATAAATTGTCACTACATACTCACACTACACAATACGTTGCTATAGTCTGAGATGTTATGAGGAAGAAACCTTGACAGGAACCAGACTCAGAAAGAAACCAGGGTAGTTTCTGTCAGTGTAATTTCAGTATAGTTATTGTACTGAATCTACAGTATAGTCATTATAGACTCAGCACTAATTCCTTCCTGATGAAAGCTGACTGAGGCAGCGTCAGTTCAAAGATAGTCTCCAAGTGGTTCTATCAACAGCAGTCCCCTAGGACACAGACTGTCCACGCAGATCTATCCCCAGCAGCAGTGAGCACCACCAAGTGACGAGACTCCAACCAGGGGTAGAACATCTGGAAGGATCAGGGAGTTCTGGAATAAAAAGTGGTCACAGTAGAAACTCAGAAGACTGGGAGCTCAGGAGTGGGACGTATAGAAATTAGGTTTACTGAGTTAACCCATTTTTTGGGATAATAATACACTGAAAATATCTTATTAGAAGAGAATAGAAAATAGTGAAATGCTTCTGATTTGTGATGTAGAGTGTATTTGTATCATATGATCACCTATAAATGTACAAACATGTTCCTGATCCAGCTCATTTGCATGTTTTAATGGCCAAAAAAAATCCATGAATCATGTAAATCCCTAAATCAGTGTCAGTAAAACTACTTGATATAACGAACAATTGAGCACTAAAACTTCTGTCAGCTGAAGTGTATGTTTATAACATATTAATTTTGTCAGAATTAAATGATCGGTTTCATTTGTCTGAATGTTGGGGTGATTCATGATTTTCATATGTATCGTATGTGTGTGTGTATGTGTGTGTTGTTTTTGTTTTATTTTGGCAAATTATAATGTAATCTTAAGACGCTTATGTCCCTACCCTTAAGTAACTTAAAACCTAAATACAGATAGAATTACAAAACTAACCCTGACAAAAACTGAAGCCATGATTATGGTGCAGGTTATCAGGTAATAAGGTTAATGAACCTCTTTCTACTTATATATATCTATATATATCTATATATATATATATATATATATATATATATACACATAATTTTTTTTTTCAAAATTACAAATTGGATAGTTAACGTTTGTATGATCTCAAAAAAAAAATCTCAATTTATTTTTTTTATTTTTTATGACTTAAAAATGACTTATGACTTATTTTTTTATAACTTTTCTCATACTATACTAAACTCTAGAATAGGATTTATAGACCGATGACACTCAGACTTCAAAAGACTTTTCCAAACACCAAGCGCATGACCAAGAAACCTTGAAAGGAACCAAAATCAAAAGGGAGCTTTCTTGTAACACATGACTATCAAGAATTATACTACACAGGTGTAGAGGAGTGAAGGTCAAGATAAACAAAAGCATACTGAAAGGATGTTCTGTGTTCTGTAATAGTGACCAGAACGTTGTGATCAAATCATAAGGCTCCCGGGACACACTGTTGGGCCCCTGAGCACAACTGTTTTTTATTTTTATTTTTATTTTTTTTTATATAAATTATTATAGAAAGAAACTCTTAGCAGATTAAGGTGGTGTCAATGTGGGTTCTGTAACAAGTGCTATAAATAACACAAGAAAACCAAACCCAATGAGTCAACAATGATTCAGACCATAACTATTGTTTTTTATTTTTTTTATTTTCTTGTGCAAATGTTGTTTAGGAAAATCATTTTAGATAACTCATATCAGATTTGTATGCCATTGCTACATGAGGCCCATTATACCAAGCCTGTAGTGTCACCGTTTTGACTCATAAATTTTTCACATGTATTATAGGGGGTGTTTTTTGTCCCATCCCTACTCTTAAGTAACATGAAACACTAAACATGAGTATGGATAGTATTACACAATTAATTCTAATTGATCATTGAAGATTGATCTAATAATGGTGTAGATGTCTTGTAGGAGGTGTAGCACTTTTAACAGTACACGTTGTCACGAAACAGCTTTATAGAATCCCAGGAACAAGCTAAAGGTGAAATTTGTAAGGAAAACTCCTCAGAGTAAACAGTTGTTGTTGATCTTTCGGCTGCTCCCTACATTTATGACGGGTCAACACAGCAGACCAACTGGTTCAGCTTGGACCAACTTGACACAGGTTTTATGCCGGATGCCCTTCCTAACACAACCCTCCCTCTTTTTATCCAGGCTTGGGACTGGCACTGCATCCAGTGGCTAGGGTTGGGGCACTATCTGAGAATCAAACCCGGGCCTTCTGCATGGTAGATGAGAAACCTACCGCTGAGCCACCAGTGCCCTCCCCAGATTAAACAGTAACAAAATTAATTAACAAAAAACAAGGATTGAGCGCTACTTTTCCAGCTCCATGCTGAGGATAAGTATGATATATAAGGTCTCTTTAAAAGCTGCCCAGTCACTGTTACAGCCTCGAGCGACTTACATTTTTATACAACTGAGCAATTGAGGGATAAGGGCTTTGCACAAGGGCCCAGCAGTGGCAGCTTGAAGGACCTGGGATTCGGACTCATAACCTTCTGATCAGCTGTCCACTACAGATTAAGGTTACTGTATAGTGTTTGTACTTTCCAAGGAATCTAGCAAATAGTCTTCCTGAATTTGACAGAAATCACCTAAGCAGCGTTGAGAGAAAGGAATCGATCCGTTTATACGTTCTGCTTGGAATTTAAAGAAGTATAATAAAATAAAAAATTTAAGATTTTAATTTTTCCCATTGGTTTCAATTGCACGCGTCTGTTTTGTTCACATCCTGTTCATGAGAATCTTTGCATAAGAATATGTCGTGCTGGTTTTTTGTAAACACTGACTTGGAATGCTGGCTTCCTTTTGACACTTTATTTCCTTTAGTGTGTTTTTAAACAGCAAGCATTTTAGTAGTGTGTGTGTGTGTGTATGGGTATGTGTGTGTGTTTTAAATCCTCCTTAATTCTCATGAAGTCCTGATTAATGGAGTTAGCTGTAAAAAAGGTAGGGTTGAGCTGTGACAATGACTAGGTCAAGCAAAACCCAGCAGAAAGCCAGACACACTGAGTCAATGTCTTTCACATGATTCAGAACATGAAAACTATTATTTTTTTTGTTTTCTAAGTAGACTGAGCGGTTAGATTTAATTCTGAAAGGTGTGACACACCCTGACTGGGTTTATTTTAGGCTCATCAGACAGTTCTAGAAAGACCGTCAGGACAAGGATCCAAGACTTTAATGATGATCACTTATGCATAAATCTGTCCTTGTTAATGTATTATATTACATTGTTGTAAATTTATCCGAGTACTCAAACTGCTGCTCTTTAATCTCTGTTGCATTTATCCGTAAATATTTTGGTTTACAAGACTAAATGGAGATCTTTTTGCCCTTTAAAGTCTGCTTTCAGATTGCTTTGAAAGGATAAATGAAGCTGACTTCATGTTAAAGAAAATGCACTAAATCCTCAAAATGTAAGATATATCACTATTTCTTACGTTCTTTTTTTATTTTTATTTTCCCTTGCATATTGAAAATGGTCTCATATTTAAAATGGTCTCATGTCCCAAGTTACATATTGAACATCAATAGAACAACGTCTAGCCTTCATGTCATCTCTGTTTATCTAGCTTACGTCTTCCAATTAATATGAATGAGTGTGTGTGCCCTGCGATGTCGAGGCCCGGGTTAACAACGCCGCCACTGGCTCCGTTGATCTACAGGACGCTGGCGGAATTTGGGCTAGTGTTGGTTGAAGAAGTAGAAGAGGGAGGAGAGTGCATAGACAGAGAGAGAAGAAGAAAGGTAAGAGAATAGGAACTCTGAAAGTTGGTACTATGACCAACTTGAAAGGTAGAGAGCTGGCTGATATGATGGAGAGAAGGAAGGTGGATATACTGTGTGTATGGGAGACCAGGTGGAAGGGTAGCAAGGCTCGTAGTATAGGAGCAGGATTTAAGCTGTTTTATTATGATGTGGATAGTAAGATATATGGTGTAGGTGTGGTCCTGAAGGAGGAGTTTGTGAGAAATATTCTGGGGGTGAAGAGAGTGTCAGATAGGGTGATGAGTCTGAAGTTAGAGATTGAAGGGGTGATGTTGAATGTTGTTAGTGGCTATGCCCAACAGGAAGGTTGTGAGTTAGAGGAGAAAGAGAGATTCTGGAGTAAATTAGATGAGATGGTAGAGAGTTTTCCCACGGGTGATAGAGCAGATTTTAATGGACATGTTGGTGAGGGGAACACAGGTGATAAGGAGGTGATGGGCAAGTTTGGAGTTAACCTTGAAGGGCAGATGGTAGTGGACTTTGCTAAGAGGATGGGCATGGCTGTGCTTAACACTTAATTTCAGAAGAGGGAGGAGCATAGAGTGACTTACAAGAGTGGAGGTAGGAGCACACAGGTAGACTACATCCTATGTAGAAGAGGAAATCTGAAAGAGATTAGTGACTGTAAAGTGGTAGTGGGAGAGAGTGTAGCCAGATAGCATAGGATGGTAGTGTGTAGGATGACTTTGATGGTCTGTAAGAAGAAGAGATCAAAGATAGAGATGGAGAAGAAAACCAAATGGTGGAAGCTGAAAAAGGAGGAATGTTGTGAGGAATTTAGACAGAAGTTGAGGCAGGCTCTGGGTGGTCAGGTAGTGCTGCCAGATGACTGGGAAACTACAGCAGAAGTGATCAGGGAGACAGGAAGAAAGGTCCTGGGTGTGTCATCTGGAAGGAGAAAGAAGATAAGGAGACTTGGTGGTGGAATGAGGAAGTTCAGGATAGTATTCAGAGGAAGAGGTTAGCCAAGAAGAACTAGGACATGGACAGGACTGAAGAGAATAGACAGGAATACAAGGAATTACAGCGCAGAGTGAAGAGGGAGGTTTCTAAGGCCAAGCAGAAGGCATATGATGAATGGTACACTAGGTTAGACACTAGAGTAGGGGAGAGAGGGTCTTGTACAGGTTAGCTAGACAGAGGGATCGAGATGGGAAGGATGTCCAGCAAGTTAGAGTTATTAAAGGATAGAGATGGAAAGGTGCTCACAAGTGAGGAGAGTGTACAGAGGAGATGGAAGGAGTACTTTGCAGAGCTGATGATTGAGGAAAATGAGAGGGAAAAAAGAGAAGAAGGTGTGAACTCTGTGGAACAGAAGTAGATAAGATTAGAAAGGATGAAAAGTGGAAAGGCAGTTGGTCCTGACGACATCCCAGTGGAGTTCTGGAAGTGTCTAGGAGAGGCAGCAGAAAATTTTTTAACTAATTTGTTTAACAGGGTTCTAACAAGTGAGAAGATGCCTGAGGAATGGAGAAGTAGTGTATTAGTGCCGATCTTTAAGAATAAGGGTGACGTGCAGATTTGCAGCAACTATGGGGGATAAAATTGATGAGCCATACAATGAAGCTATGGGAAAGAGTAGTGGAAGCTAGATTAAGGAAGGTAGTGGAAATTTGTGAGCAGCAGTATGGCTTCATGCCCAGAAAGAGCACAAAAGGTGCAATTTTTGCTCTGAGAATGTTGATGGAGAAGTATAGGGATGGTCAGAGAGAGTCTCATTGTGTGTTTGTAGATTTGGAGAAAGCGTATGACAGGGTGCCAAGAGAAGAGCTGTGGTACTGTATGAGGAAGTCAGGAGTAGCAGAGAAGTACGTCAGAGTGGTGCAGGACCTGTATGAGAGGAGCAGGACAGTGGTGAGGTGTGCTGTAGGGCAGACAGAGGAGTTCAAAGTGGAGGTGGGACTGTATCAGGGATCGACTCTGAGCCCCTTCCTGTTTGCTATGGTGATGGACCAGTTGTCAGAGGAGGTCAGACAGGAGTCTCCTTGGACAATGATGTTTGCAGATGACATTGTGATCTGTAGTGAGAGCAGGGAGCAGGTGGAGGAAAATCTGGAGAGGTGGAGGTTTGCTTTGGAGAGAAGAGGAATGAAAGTCAGTTGTAGTAAGACTGAGTACATGTGTGTGAATGGCAGGGAGGGAAGTGGAACAGTAAGATTACAGGGTGAAGAGGTGAAGAAGGTACAGGAGTTTAAGTACTTGGGGTCAACAGTCCAGAGTAATGGAGAATGTGGGAAAGAGGTAAAGAAGCGAGTGCAGGCAGGTTGGAATGGGTGGAGAAAGGTGTCAGGAGTTCTGTGTGATAGAAAAATATCAGCGAGAATCAAGGGGAAGGTGTACAGGACAGTGGTGAGACCAGCCATGTTGTATCAGTGTCACTGAGGAAGAGACAGGAGTCAGAGCTGAAAATGTTGAGGTTCTCTTTGGGAGTGACACGGTTGGACAGGATTAGGAACGAGTACATCAGAGGGACAGCTCATGTTGGATGTTTGGGGGACAAAGTTAGGGAGGACAGATTAAGATGGTTTGGTCATGTTCAGAGGAGGGAGAGTGAGTATATTGGTAGGAGAATGTTGGACATGGAGCTGCCAGGCAGGAGGTGAAGAGGAAGGACAAAGAGGAGGTATATGGATGGAATAAATGAGGATATGAAGCTAGTGGGTGCAAGTGTTGAGGATGCAGAAAATAGAGGAGAGAGATGATTCGCTGTGGCGACCCCTGAAGGGAAAAGCCGAAAGTAGAAGATGTATTTTTTGCTAGCATTAATTATTTGCTTTAGACTTCATGACCATTGGCTAAAGTTTTATGTTTATCTTTTCCTCATGCCTCAGGGGTTTGGTGTATGAGGAGCATTTTCTTTTCATGCTTCAGGGGTTTCCTCTTGGAAACCTAGTTTCCATCCTCAATCCAACATCATTACATTACAATCCAACAGAGTCACTACTTGACTCTACTTGCTAAAATACCCCTAGATATGAATATGTGTATGCTTCATGAGTATCCTGGAAGAAGTCTCACTTTGCACCCTGTATTCCTGGGCTAAGCTAGTGCTTGTCTGGCTCATATTTTTTATGTAAAGAGACTTACAATTGCGACAGAGCAGGCAAAAAGATCTTGCTTAAGGACTCCAAAGCAGTGCTAAGGTTCAAGCTCCCAATCTTGTTTAAAGTCTTATCTGAGGCAGCACGTTACACTGTCACCAGGAAAAAGTGGTTACTAAACCAAAAAAAAACCCATATACAACAGGTTCTGCAAGATCCCAGGGTGTTCATTATATCTGTAGTTATATATTGTTACAGTGTATTCCATTACATAAACATTAAACACTTCCTTACTAGCCTTGATTAACGTTTGACAGTAAAGTATATACACTTACTTGAAATAGCAGTTTAATTTTTCAAAGCTAATATAATCTGACTGACCTACTTGACCAAATTTTTTAAACAAAGAGCTATGTCTCAGAACTACTGACTGGAAGAGCGTTAATTTGAATGCAATTACTGCCAAACTGCTCGGATAAAAACATCTACCAATTTAACGCATGGAAATAAAAGGCCAATGATGATCTCCATTGATGTCAAAATCGTGCAGACTTTTGGAAGTATTTGTAGCTTCTTATGATACTCATCTTACACCAACACAGGGAAACAAACTAAACAAAAAATACTGTTTTTGTCACTGTCCCACTGTATCATCTGTACCACTGTCCCACTGTATCATGTCTTATGTTTTAGGTAAATGGATTTGCAGTTAAAGCTGGCAGATTTCTACAGACAAAACGATCTTCAGCATGAAGGTTTGAGAGCAAACAAAATGTACTGAAGTGTAGTACTACTTCATCTTTTTTTGGCCATCTTACATCCAGGCCATTACTTTAGTTAATTAGTTAGGTAGTTAGTTAGTTAGTTTTCTTTAGTTAGGTGAAAATTTGTCTTTGGCTTCACAATACAGTGTAAACAAGGACATCAACACAACAACCTAAAAAAAGTAAACCAGAATAACACTTTGTTACTGTAAAGTCACTGAGTGGAAGAGGCTCTGGTATTCTGTACAGTGTCTATGACAAACAGTGGCAAATCTAATGCACTCACCTCTCACAGGTCAAGGTCAGCAAGCTAACCTGTCAGGGTGGAGATAGTGATGTCCTGAGGAGGTCCCTCAGAGGAGCGATGGGTCACAGATGGCCTGACAACAGCTGAATTATCTTCACTACCAAATGTTTGGTTGACCAAAGTGGAGCTATAAGTACTAAAAACAAACCCTGCTGCCTCTCTATAGCTAGAGTCGGAAAGTTTAAATTCAGTTCAGGGAATGAGATGGGGGACATTTGGTCTTCGGCAGGTCTAATCGGGTGGGTCCAACTACCAGCTGTAGGAAAGCAAAAGTAGATTCGCACAACAAAAGATATTATTAGTCATTTACATTTCTGGCATTTGGCAGGCACCCATATCCAGAGTGACTTACAACTGAGGATTAAGGGCCTTGCTTGGGGGCTCAGCAGTGGCAAATTGGTGAACCTAGGACTCAAACTCACAACCTTCCAATCAATAGTCCAACACCTAAGATACCACCAATTAGTGGAGAGACAAAGTGTCCATAGAAAGACTCAGACCATACAGAGACGTGTGTTTCATTTAAATTTATGGAATTTGGCTGACGCCCTTATTCAGAACGACTGACATTTTATCTAATTTTATACAACTGAGCAATTAAGGGCCTTGCTCAGGGGCCCAGCAGTGACCGCTTGGTGGACTTGGTATTTGATCAGTAGTCTGACACCTTAACCACTAAGCTACCACATCCCCTTGTTTCCTTGCTATGAGGTCCCATCATGAGGGTTAACCTGAGACAAATGGGAAACATCCTCCTTTTTGTGGTGTATTCACAAGGAGATCTGTCTGAAGAGAGAATGAACAATGACTCTTGGATCCTGTTTGCTGCCTCACCAGTGTGATGTAACTGGTGCTATGTCTTTCCAGTTGCTTTTATTCACAAAATGCCAGTGTGGGTGCAGGTTTTCATTCCACTCAAGCACGATCTACACCTGATTTTGTATGGCTGATTTTGTATCTTGATCTTCAACAAACTATTAGGTATGGTTTTTACCCTGCTTGGAATGAAAACCTCTGCCCACACAAGTCCTGACTGGATATGAATGGACATCGAAAAGGCACTCCTGGTTCATTGATGCATGGTACCTATAACAGTAAACAGGCTAACCACAAACTGGCGTTATAGTAAGCAAGCTAAGGAGGAGGTAAAATTATTTCAAGTAATATTCAGTTTCTTTTAAAATGAGAGACAGATGACATTAATAAATGTTTTATATGTCATTTTGTATAGATGCATGAAAATAAACCTACATGTACACAACAACAAAAGAAATTCGGTTATTATAAGGAGAAACTTCCTTATACTTTCTCTATTTAGAAACAATTATTTATATAATGAAGGTCATATCCTTTCGCGGAAGACATTTAAAAGGCTTTGCATTTACTCTTCCTCTGAAATTCTCACGAAGGTTTTGTTTTGCTTTTGCAAGTATATCAAAGATGCCTAAGCCTTAATGTGCACTAATGCTCATGCATGTCCATTTCATCTCATCTTCTGAGCTCTGTGAAATGTGATATTTCTTTTAATTGTGCTAATGTGTATGTTTGGTAGTATTTTATTAATAATTTGTATTATATTTATTGTTGGCTGCAGGACTACGGATCAGAAGGTTGTGAGTTCAAATCCTAGGTCCACCAAGCTGCTGCATCTGGGCCCCTGAGCAAGGCCCTTAACCCTCAATTGCTCAGTTGTATAAAAAATGAGCTAAAAAATATGTCGCTCTGGATAAGGGTGTCTACCAAATGCCAGAAATGTAAATGGTTTCAACCTGTAAACAAAATCTCCTCAGCAGCACACTGAAAGTAGACAATATTTATTTTATTTACAATAATGTGATAGAGGTTGTTATATAGTTAGCAGGCTATTTTTGACTCTATGGTCAAACATTATATTGTAGTATGTTGTTTAATCTTGAAACACAGGTAGGGTTCGGACACTACTCACACTGCACACACTTACAATTAGCATTAGTCTCCAAAGTGTTTCCCTCTTGCTTATAAGCTGTAGATGTTTTAGATGTTCATTACTATGTCTCTATTTTTATACATGTGTCTGCAGATTAAAATGTTTATTAGGTTGCTGGACCTTTGCTGTAGTTTTATTTTACAAACTAAAAGGCAATTAAATACATGGCTACTGTATATAGAAACCCAAAAGAACAAGATCGCTTGTAAATATTACATTCTACCATGATATGTTGTAATAACCAAGTGCCAAAAAAAAGTCTTGGATGGAGAGCTTTGTGGTTTCTCATAACACACCAAGCTGCATTTTTTGGTGACTCTTTATAGCTGACGGCTGCTCAGGTGCTTGTGCAGTCTCTTGTCATTTTGAGACTGGACTACTGAAAGTGTCTACTGGCAGTTCTATCTCTGAATGCAATTCATCCTCTGCAAATGATCCAAAATGCAGCTGCACAACCTGCCTAAGTTCTCCCACACCACCCCACTGCTACATTCCCTCCACTGGATTCTGGTAGCTGCATCAGATTCAAAACCCTGATGCTTGTCTAAAAAGCCAAGAATGGACCTGCACTCTTTTACCTCAAAGCTCTTATTACTCCTCACACTGCTCCTCACTCCCTCTGATCTACTAGCACTGCTTGACTGGTCCCATAATCTCTCAGGGAATGAGGTAGGTATACATCTAGACTCTTCTCTATTCTGGCACCAAGGTGGTGGAATAAACTTCCCCTAGATGTCCGTACAGCCGAGTCACTGACCGTCTTCAAACCACGGTTGAAGACCTACATCTTCCTAAAGCACTTAAACTAGCTCTTATTTTCCCTGTTTGTTTTATGTTTTGAATTTTGATGATTTAAAACAAAATCACTTTTTAGGCTGATGGCATTCTCAGTCTGTGACCGATTGAACCAGTGTTAACATATTCACTGATAGAGACTTCAAAGCACTGTGAATAAGAGCACCTGACAAATGCCAGAAATGTAAATGATGTAAAAATTTGATGTAAGCTGCAAATCTAGGATTCCAACCCGCCTTGTGTTACCACTTCAGCCTGGTTCAGCATGGTGGTGGTGGTGTTGGTTGTGTAATGGTGTAGGGACCCTTTTCTTTGAAGGCACTGAGCCAGTATTACAGTACAGGTAGTTAGTTCCTGTTAATCTTTACTGTGAACTGTCAGCTATGAACTGTCATTCCCATCAGTCTCTATTTTTTCTTCCCCTTGAACTTTTATTGTCTCTCTCTTGAACAGACATTAAAAGTGGCACAGCTTGTCATTCCACCGAGAATCTGACGAATTCCAAACACTATTACAAAGCAGCAAAACACCTTCAATGTTACATAAACCTCTCCTAATAGAAGATCTCACCACATCAGCGATAATTTGTTTTTCATTCTCAAATATCAGCAAATTATACACCATCAGATTGAAGGAGGCAACAGCAATGTATTTTCCCCCTATCCTTTGATGATGGAGCTTAGCTCTGGTCCACATTCCATTCAGCTGGGTGTGTATACTGACCTCACGAACCTATAAAAGATATCACATGTTTATGTTAGCATCATTATTGACGTTACGGTAACTGAAATAACCATCTCAGATCACATAACACTCGAGGTGGACAGGCTACAAGAGCTATCACCGAGATCTGTGCTTCTCGAGAAAATTAATCAACACCTTCTCTTTTGAGATTTTGATCGCACTTATGAAACAAATCATCACTCCTTTCATGATAAATGTTCACATTCCTGTACCTTTGTGTGTGACTGACTACCTTACCCCTAAGTCATGCACATGCTTTAATGTTGTGAATCACATCATGCATCTGTTTTCTTTTTTGTTTCTTTTTTTGCTTTAATGAGCTTTGTGGGAGAGTTGCATACTATTTATCTGATTAAGAAAACACAAGGGAAAAAAAGCAATGCCATACCCAGCCATTATAAATGAGAACAAGAAGAAACTTACCATGCTGATAAAATGAAGAATGTTAGATAAGGAGCTAGTTAGCAGAACTGTAGTCCTGTCATAATGCTAATCTTTTTGTATAGGTGAGTGAAAATAGCCTTTCATATACCTCATACATTCATTTCTTTCTGCATCATATCCAAAACTAAAATTAATAAATGATCTTGAACGACCTGAATGTGTATGGTACTGAGTAGCTACTAGTAAGAAGAGAGCTATAGTGCCTGAGGTACTGCTAATAAGGACCAATACAGGTAATATTTTAAGAATTAGAGAGAGGGTGATGGTAAAGGAGGGCAACATGGTGCATAAAAAAATCAGGAGGGGTTTATGACGGTCAATGGAATTTAAAAATATAATAATTACTCAAAATGTATTTCTGATTATCTTGCTTAGTTAACATTTTTTAAAAATAAAATAAAAATAGAACAGACTACTTGTATGTAACCAGAGACTAGCATGTAGAATAGTTTTCTTGGACTTCCAGGTTCACACTGAATTATACTCCAGAAGTCATTTTGTCATATTTTAAATAAAAAAAAATATTAGAATTTTTGCTTCTGTTTGGTGAAGCAAGTAGAACCAATTCTTGAAAAACGTGTTTTCCTGTTTTGATGCATGGCAAGAAAAACAAATCGAATCGAAAACTGCTTCCTTGTTTTTTCATTTTCATTTCATAATTAATGAACTCGAAATGGGGCACAGTGACTTATACAATTCACTTCACTTCAATTCAATTCAATTCAATTCAGTTCAGTTCAATTCAATTCAATTCAATTCAATTCAATTCAATTCAATTCAATTCAATTCAAAAAACATTATTTGTCCCCAAGGGGCAATTAAAGGCATGTGAGCAGCATGATAATAATAGAGATAATAATAATACAGTTAAAAAGAATAGAGAATATATAAGCAAGAATAGTACTAGTAATAAAAGGAAATTGAAGCCACAGTAATGATAAAGTACAGAATAAACTGCAATAAACAGTGTGATACAGATGTGCCATTGACCCAAATACTGTGAATGGTTCAGAAAGATGTAAACGTGTGACTGGGATACAGTGCAGACAGGTTATTAAAAAGCAATTAAATATTTTTCAGTGATTTAAAAAGGTTGATATTTACAAAATATTGGTTATTTACAGAAAACCAGTGAGAAGAGTGATGATATAATATGTAGGTGAAAATATACAAATAGTTGTCTTGGTAATATACAGGTATAATAATTTACAAGTTGCAGTAAGTCACAAGTTATTGCACTGATGAGTAATAAATAAATAATATAAACAAGTAACTGGTCCTGTTGGTCAATGTGCAGTGCATGAGTCCTTAAGGTGCATAATAACTGAGGAAAAAATTTGGAAAACAGATTTGTCGGCGATTCTTCCTATTGTGAAGTCATACAGTGTGAAACCTCCTGTCGCCGATCCATGGTGCATTGTGAACACAGCAGTGACTGAATGCTACCTTAGATAGTCGTGCAGTGTGAAAGCAACCGTGATCTGACCACTTTGAAAATCGTGCAGTGTGAACCCGGCATAAAGCTCCCTCTATATCACACACTATATCACACAACACAAAAGATAAGAGTTATGTCTGTTAAACTTTCCTAATAGATTTTCATAAAACTCAATCAAACTATGATGATTCTTTGTAAAGGTAAGTAGGACACACCATGCCTGGGTTAATTGAGGTTATGTATCTTCCTTTGTTACTGTTTCCTCATATCTGCACGCATGAATGTAGTTCACTGCTATTATGACCGACCTTGTTTCCAGTGGTTCAGAAATACCGGCCCATAAGTGCTTGTTGTGTAAGTTCCCTGTCTCAGAGACCTGTGGTGCAGTCAGTGTTCCAGTTCATGAAGATGTTAAGGTTTGAGGTCAGGGCTGTGTGCAGGACACTTGAGGTGCTTTAGCAAACCATGTCTTTACTGAGCTTGCTTTGTGTACAGGGGCATTATCATGCTGGAACAGATTTGAGCCTCTTGGTTCCAGTGAAGGAACATTGTAATGCTAGAGCACACAAAGTCATTCTATGGAACTGTGTGTTTTTCAGATTTGAAAAGGGAAGAATAAAGAGTCTTACTCAAGTACCCAAACCTGGTAGCTTTGCAATGCTGGAATCAGCTCGTTCTGATTTGTTGACCAAAGCCATAACCACTGAGGCTACTGAAGGTGAATGAAGATGAATAAAGTGTAGAACAGGGTCCTAGTGTGTTTCAGGGTCAATAATCTATCTTACAATGAGTTCACTTAGGTTACATAACCTAATATGTTTTACACAACTTTATTTTGCTGCACTTGAAGTAACCTGTTTGGTAATAAAGTTAGGTATGAGGAACTTTGTTTCCCTTGAACATGATCTTTTAATCACTGTTTTTCTAGGCTAATATATTCAGGTTAATCTCATCTCAACCTGCATTCCATTACAGTGATAGAGCATGTAGGGCCCTCAGCTACTGAGCTAATTTTGTTCTTTACCATTTAAAAAGTTTTTTTTTCTTGAATGCTAAAGTATTGGAAAATGTAAACTGGCTTATTTGCAAAATCAAAATGATAAAAGAGCTTGCACTTGAAGACATCCCCAACTTTAGCTTTTGAGCTTGGCATCTTTAGAATTATTCCCCATTTTTTAAAACTTGTGTTTGATTACAAAGTCCAGAATTCAGCGTGGTCAACAAACATGGCCAGCGAAGACTACAACACCCGGACTCTCTCATGTTCACACTCATCAGACTACTAATTACTCACATCAACTTTCTCACAGTTTATAAGGGCTCTGAACACACACACACATGTTTGTATGCATGCCCTTTTTCAGTTAATACCAAGCCTTTGATTTCCTGGTTGTTTCTCTGGTTTTGGCCTTTTATTTTGTCTGTGCTTGTTTAAACTGGTTGTTGATTGCCCGACCCTTAGAGTTGTTTTGAACAGGTTTTTGGATTACATCTGTCTTGTTTGCCTTGACAATTACGAACGTTGTGTACCTGTACTTGCACCCTCACCTGCATCCTGACAATATTCAGGTACTTGAATACATACTATAGTTTACTGTAAAGGCACTTTTTGGAGTATAAATATTTAAGTTTGTAAAGTATTTTTGTTAAAAAATTGCTTTTAACCCAACAAGGTTTTTTTTTTATTAATTTAATTTTATTAAATAATTTTCAGGCAACAGCACTGTTAATAAAATAGTATTACTATTATAGCAAAGCACTGTAATTTATTACATAGAATAAAATAATGCTTGAAAGAACTCACAACTGAAGATTTTCCTCAGAGACCCAACCATGGCAATTTGGCAGTTCTGGGACTGCACAACTTTCTGATGTGTTATACAAAGCTTTAACCACTGAACCACAAACAAACAGCTCATCTAATTGGCACCGAGTCAACCTGAAACAACTCACACTAAACAACTGCATTGAATTAATTTCAATAGTTGTGGTGACTGTGTTGTTGTGTGGTTTGGTGTTGTGGTTCCATCAGAAGATCAAGTTGTGAGCTTATATACAGCTCTGCAAAATAATCAGTTTCTTATGTATTGGTGAGATGAACAGTTTTGTTTTGTGAAGTACTAACAATATTTCTCCTAAATTCCAAATATAACTATTGTTATTTAGAGTGTATATTTAAAGGAAATGGCAACACATCAAAATAACCCAAGATCATGCAGTATTTGCAGAGCTTTAATAACTCAAATAAAACAAAATGCAAATCATTTGTAAACAAATTGTGTTAATGCTTTGGCTAAATAACATTAAGAAATCAGTATTTGGTGGAATAACCCCGATTTGCATATGTTTTGGCTCCATGCTCTCCACCAGTCTTTCACATTGCTGTTGGGGAACTTTATACCACTCTTTTTGCAAAAAAGCAAACAGCTCAGCTTTACCTGATGGTTTGTGACCATCCATCTTCCTCCTGATGACATTCCAGAGGTTTTCAATAGGGTTCACATCTGGAGGACTTTTTTTTTTTTCCAGAGCTATATAGTTATATGTAGTTATATTTTTAGATTGTTGTACTGTATGTTTTTTAAAACTAAGATAGTACACTTTATTGTTTACAGTTCTTTACTGCTGGAAGTAAGTTACTGTAAAAATAATTTACTTTTTTTTTTTTTTTTACAAAGCAGATGTCGGATGTTAGGCGCCAGCCGCTTGATTCAGTGACCTGTCGGAAATGAGCATTCCTTATAACAATTATCTTAAGTATTTTCAGTGATAATGACTGGCAAATAATGCCTGCCAAACCCTGTAGAGATATTTTCCTTTCACAGGGCACCGATATGTGAGTCTTACCTGAACCTGAATTCACACTTTTGTGTAGGATGCTTTCCTATACTGTGGCAATACATTTTCCCTGGAAGCCAAGCCCAAACTTTTTCCAGCATGACATAGTCCCAAAAGACCCGGGGAACAAGGCACACCCTGGAAATGATGGCGGTTTATCACAGGGCACAATCACATACACACTCACACACCCATGCACATACTACACTACAATTTAGAGATGCCAGTCAGCTTACATGTCTTTGAAATGGGGGACCAAACCAGAGTACCCTGAGCAAACTCCCCCAAGGCACAGGGAGAACATGCAAACTCCATTTATACATGGTGGAGGTGGGAATTGAGCCCCGAGCCCTGAAAGTGCGAGGCTAGCCACGATGCCCTCCTCACAAGAACCAATGTTGTATTGCAAAGTTAACATTAAATTAATTAAAGTGAGCCATAAGCATTGCAGGTGAGTGATTGGTCAGATTATCCTTCAAAGTGTGGAGCTTTTCTTTGTAGGAAAGCACACATACAGTATGATGAAGTGAAGAGGCATGAGATAAAAAAAAAAAACACAAAGTTAAATATCATCTTGGAGGATATCCTGAGTACTGATTCATTAACTGTCAAATAATTAGGATCCATTCTGTTAAATTAATCCACAATTTGCAGTGGCTAGTATTTCCTATATACTAGTCTCCAATTTGTAATTTAGGAATTGTATTGTATTAGATTCTATAAGCCTATTCATTGTTTGCCATCCTTTCCCCCTTGATAAACTTTCCTTATATTAACTATTTGCTTGTGCTTTTTTTCTTTACAAGTAAATCCTATGCTTTGGAGCTTAATGTAACAGGAAATGTTTACTCATGCATGTTTTAGATGGAGACAGATCTCATTTAGTCAAGGGAGTTACCTTGTTGTTGACTTTAGACTGTTATTTATACTTCCACAGTCCAGAATCTGACAACTTTATTATTGTACATTATTATTTTTTAACTTAAGTGGTTTAATAAAGTGGTATAATAATTTATATGCAAACGATCACAGGAACACACTCATTTTTGACATTCTCAAACCAGCCAGTCTGGCACCAACCAAGTCACTAAATTTACATTTTTTCCTCATTCTGATGTTGGAATGGAACTGCTTGACCAATATCAGCCTTATGGTATGTACTATACTTCCGCCACATGTTCGGCTGATAAGATTACTGAATGTGCAGGTGTACAAATGTTTCTAATGAAATGGGTAGAGAGTGTATATTATAGTGCAGGGTTCATGAAACAGGATGTGTTGGATTTGGAACTGGTAGGGTGGGATGGTTTTATCTGTATTTTCCGTTCCTCTTATCCTACACAGGGTCATGGAGAACCTGGAGCCTACACCAGTTGGCCGGAGACACAAGGTGGGGAACACACTGGTCTAGGAACCAACCCACTACAGGGCGCACACACACACACACACACACATACATATCCATTTTCCACCCAATGTTCCCAAGATGAAGTGGTTACTAAAGCTGAATAAATGAAATGTGTAACAAACAGGCTGTGCGTTGATTTACTTAGTACTTACTTTCATACCTGCTTACTTACTGTGCTTCATTAAACACTTCACTCTTAAGTAAAGTAACCACATTTACAGTAAACAATTTAAATATCAGCTGCAGTCTATATATTGTAATTATCTGTGCTCTGTATTTTGCATTCACCCTCACCCCTGGTAGACCACATGATCATATACAGAAGATGTCACAGCCATTCACGGCTGGAATCGTTTTGTGTAAACCATGAACATTTGCTTTATCATGGTATTCTTTTTGCCTGAAGATGCATGCGTATTCAGGCCAACTCTTGACCTTATGTATGCAGAAACAACACGTGGTAGAAAATATGCCACTTTCTTGTCAATCATATACAAATAATAATTCCTGACCATGATTCTTACAACAATGTGAACAGAGAAGAAATGTAAAATCATAGCCATGCCCAAAGATGAACTGGAATGATGCCTGACATAAAGATCTGGCAAACACACAGCTTTGCACAATGAGGAGCATGTTTTTGCTGGAGTCTCTTTGTAAAGAGCCTCGAGTGGCACGTCATTCTGATCGAATCGAATTTGTTTGCCTCTGGCTCTTTTTGTGTGTTTGTGCCAGCATCTTTCCCTATTTTTTCCCCCCCAAACATTTATATTGCTCACACTGCAAAACATTTCATTATAAAAAAAAACATTACAATACTGAGGGACAGATGCTGTCACAGGTTTCCTAAATAAATGTCTGACCTCTTGGTTGCTTCTCTAACAAATTCCCTCCTCAGTCAGTCACTGACCTTTGGTGGAATATTTCCTCTAGACAAAATCCAGTTTGCACCATATTCTTTCCATTTACTCTTTCTTTCCATGTCCGTAATGTATTTACAGATTCTCAGCAGAGTATTCAATGTTTGTTATATTTCTTTCTTTCTTTTTTTTTTAAATGAAATTATAAACCTTGATTAATGCTTTTCCAGACCTTCCAATCCAATCCAGGGCTTATTTTGATAACCCTCGTCATCATCTTCACTGATGAAACATGACAGGAACAAATGTTTTTTATTGAAACCATGTGATACTTTAATCACATGCTGTTGGACTACATTCAGCAGGTTATATAAGTTTTAATGAGAGCTGGTTAGACCAGAACTACTTTAATGGGTTCATAATATGGGTGAGGGGTGAATGCGTCAACAACCAACATTTACAGAGTTAGATCATTTTCAAACATTTTATTTACAAGTTGTAACATTACAAACTTAGGAAAAGTTCAAGGGGGTGAATACTTATGCAAGGCACCATATCTGGGGTTATAAGAATTTACATATATTGATTAAGCTTACTTGATTTAAATAGGAGTAGATCTTTCAGAAATAGAATTGTGATTTGTTATCGCTATTTTTAAATGTCCATCCATCCATCCATCCATCCATCCAACCATATAGATGTCAGTCAACCTACAACATGTCTTTGGATCTTGGAAGGAAGTACTTAGAGGAAATCCCCAACGAACAATATTATCTACATGCACCACTTACCCTGGATGTGCAAAGTAAACACACTCACTGATAAGCCCAGCTTTAGTCCTCCTTTACTATTAATAACCTATACTCTTCCGAGAAGGCTTTCATGAATGTGGGGAATTTTGTTCATTCACAGCATGAATTTTAATGAGGTCAGGAGCTTATTGTAGGACGAGGAGGCCTGGGGTGCTTCCTGGCATTCCAGTTCATTCCAAAAGTGTTCAGTAGGGTTGAGGTCAGAGCTTGAGTTCTTCCACAGTCCTGTGCTGGTAAAAGGTTCCAGTGAGGTGAAATTGCAAAGCTGTAGGATACAAAGACTTTCCATTCAGTTGTGTGCTTCCAGCTTTGTGGCAACAGGTTGGCGAATGATACATGGTGTCACTTCTGGGTCTCAAGTGCTTAGTTGTATAAATGATATAAATGTTAGTCATTCTGGATAAGGACAGCTGCCTAATTTCATAAAAGTAAAGTAAATGTTTGGTCACATAAATAGGTTTGATGGGCAGGTGTCCACAAACAAAAAGATCTATATTTCTATCCCTAATCGCCTCAGGGGATTAAATTTTATCCCCTGCAGCAACTGTGGCAAGAAAATACTCCTTTTGATGGTAAGTGGAAGAAACCTTGAAAGGAAACAGACTCAAAAAGGAAGCTCACCCTTATTTGGGTGACACCAGAGAAGTGTGAATTACCAGAAACACCAGAGAGCGTGATATTAAATTATTAGAAACACCAGAGTGTGTGATAATAAATTATTAGAAACCACCAGAGAGTGTGATTATAAATCATTATAAAGACCAGAGAGAGTGATTATAAATTATTAGAAACACCAGAGAGTGTGGTTATAAACCATTATAAAGACCAGAGAGGGTGATTATAAATTATTAGAAACACCAGAGACTGTGATTATTTCATTTCATTGTCTGTACCACTTATCCAATCTATCATTGTGTCACCGGGAGCCTCTCATGCGTCATCGCGTGTCAAGGCAGGATACACCCTGGACAGAGTGTCAACCCATTGCAGGGCACACACACACACACACTCATTCTCTCACGCAATCAAGAGTGTGATCATACTTCATTATAAAGGCCAGAGAGTGTGATTATAAATAAAGTCCTTTCTACAGTCATATACAATCAGTTGGAGTTGTGTAACCAGGAGCTCCTGAGCAACTCATAAATTAGCTCAACATCTGAATTCATGATAGATTTAACTCCAACTCCTCCATGCCGACGCCTTCAAATGCTCAATGATGCACGTACCCCATATATAGAATGTTATTTGTATATTGATTAGGAGGTTGCTATCCTCAAAGTCCACTTGGGGCTGGCATCTTATTACTGAAGGACCGAAATCTGTGGAACACAAAGCGTGCAATACTTCTTTACCCATCCATTATGAATATTTCAATAGTCTTAACATAGGTTGAAAGAGACTTTTTAGGCTCAGAATTTGTTTTTAATACAACCAATTGTTTTCTTTTCACCATCAGAATTATGGGTTTACAGCTATCTATGTTTTATTCCCCTCATCTGCTTATGTAGCTCCAGTTGAAAACAGCTACGCCTTAACACACTTATCACATATCTGTTTCTATTCAGGGGCTTATGATCTATTAACCTACTTTTAAGATGACAGGTGTTGTGTATGTGTCAGAGTTATTAGTCAGATCATTCAGTTTAAATCGATGTACATGCGACCTCTAGTGGACAGAATTGTAATTGCGGGTGTTCGAATGTACAGCATATTGCAACGCACTAGCATAGCCAGGAATCACAGTGTGGGTGGGCCCAGAGAAAATTGGGTGGGCCTAGCCTAAAATACATCTTTTATCAAAATATGCCAACACAACTACTTGAATAGACACCATTTAGAAATAGCCTTTATTTGTCACATACACATTACAGCACAGTGAAGTTCTTTCTTCACATATCCCATCCTTGGAGGTTGGGGTCAGAGAGCAGGGTCAGCCATGATACAGCAGCCCTGGAACAGAGAGAGTTAAGGGCCTTGCTCAAGGGCCCAATAGGGGCAACTTGCCAGTGCTTGAACCGCTGATCTTCCGGTCAACGACCCAGAGCCTTAACCACTTGAGCCACCACCACTCTCAATCAGAGCATAAGCTTGTATGCCATCATAAGCAGTGTTAAGAACATAACGATGAGAACAGCATGAGTACAGCAGCCACACCACACATGCGTGTGTGCATCAGACAGATGCACCGCAACACCATTATCAAATCAGCAGGACAGTATCGGACAGTATGTAAAACAATGCTTGGTCATAGTCTGGCTCAGCGGCCACATGAAATGAACGACAATGACAGTACAACTACACAGGAGGTGTAGAGACGTTTCATTCATCTTCGAAGCCAGAGGGCACTCTCACGCAGAATGTACAAAAAATGACTCATGGAACTAACGTATGACATGCCAAAAAACTTAATATGGACAAAGGCATGTATAAAGCCAAATAATCTTTTCTGTAGCAAGCAACTGACTGGGTGTGCCTGACTGACGGGTACGCGACTGTTGCAATGAAGCAAACACAGGATTTGTTTGGATTTCTACAATCAGTAGTTATTCAAATTTAGCAAACCTACTTCTAACTTCTTACAGACTTCTGATGATTCATGACACAAAAACACAGACACAAAATGTAAACAAATTTGATTTTATTAAAAGGCACTGCATGTAAGAAACACACTGTAGCTAGCCTGTGTGAAATGATCCAAAACATGTTTTACTAATTAAACTTGGCTAAAGATAGATAGCTTGCATTAGAGTCAGCAATCTAGCTGGCTTTACAGTTTAATTTAGTTAGTGAAGTCCAACCAGCATTTTATGTTAAAAAAAGGAAAAAGAGGGGCTAGCTGACTAGCATTTTACTGAAGGATTGTCTGTGATGTAGATAAGCATAGCTGAATATTTAGCGAGCTTGATATTTATATATCAAGCTATATAAGGTGTGACATAAAATATGGTACTAAAAAAACACAAAGAAATCAGCATTACTAGCTAGCTAGACTTGGAAAAGACTCCTCTTGTAAGATATATGAAGCCTGGAACAAAGATACTGAACTGAAATGTATTTCAACTTTTTTAAAGAATTGTTAAAGACTTCACAGTAACAAGTGGCTAATTTAGTGTTAGGTTAGCGTTAAATTAAACATTTTTTTGTCAACTGTAATGTCTTGGTTGGCATTTTTGATATTAAATGAACTGAAAATTTCAAAATTTCAAAGAAAACATATCATATATATGAATATATATATATATATATATATATATATATATATATATATATATATATATATATATATATATATATATATATATATATATATATAGCAGAAATGATAGCAGATGGCACACTTGAGCTAATTAGCTGTCAGCGCTAATAACCTTTAATAACAGTAGTAATTAATATCGTTTGTTAAAAAAAATGAAATGAGAAATTTCATATTAAAGGAGAAATGCGTGACAGGAGCCTTTGTGCTCTTAATTATTCCTCCTAACGCCGAGCAGTGTAGCAGACCCAGTGCTGTAGCTCATTTTTTCACAATATTCCGTTCTCACTTTGATCATGTCCTGAAATTATAACACACACACACAATTTATATACAATTCATCAAAAAAAAACAAAAACAAAAAATGACTAAATGTAATGTGCTCTGTTAACCTTTGTGAGTGCTGGTTTGTGGATGCAGTGGATGTATGGTTTGGGTTTTTCCTGAATCACATCATTATACGTCTTGTAGCAGGTCATACAGTCTATCACAGGCTGAGGAATAAAAAAGAGAAAATACACAAAACATTATTTAGGCTTAAGAAAACATTTTCATCTGGATGTGCAGAAAGTATAAATCTGGTTGTGTGAAAGGAAAAGCAGCTCACTCTATCGTTTCTGAATGCACATTTGCTTGAATCCGCAGCTGCGGTGGCTTTAGAGCATCGCGTAGCTTTCAGGTGGAAGTGATGAGACAGGTATTTCGCTCCAAATCCCGCCTGATATTAACACAAAGAGAAGGAAAACATCAGACATGCTCATATGCCAAGATGTCTGCATTTACACTGATAACAATTCTGATTTTTTTTCTCACTTTGGATATAGATGTTTGGGTAGTGTAAACATTAAATTGAGTTTTATTCACATTGAAAAAGACCAAAATCAAATGATTTTCTAAATCTAAACATCTCACATCTCTGGTCAAAGCTTATGTTAAATTTTCTTTTTCAAATGATACACAGGAAAGAGTTTAGATTAAATGAATACAATTAATAAAAACCAAAAATACAGTCATTAACTACACCAACAAACCAAACAATAAGGGTTGCAGCAGAAACTGGGCATCTGCTTGATCATTTTTCAGGCTTCTGCATGACAAGGGTTCAATGCCAGTGTAAAATTGAAGGCCTTCAAGCAAAATACAAAAACATTAATGACCACATGAAGATCTCTCATCCTTTCTTCAACTTCTGTTATTCAGCTAGTTGCTGTTATTTCAGCTGAGTTTATTTTGGCAGGAATTTAATGTAAAAACAGAAACTGGGTCACATCAGGCAGCACAGCAACTAAAAAAAAAACCCTGGTAAAACCTATGCTTGGGACAGTTCAATATATTTCCAGGATAGATAGAGATCAGTGAGTGACCAGTCACAGACAAATCAAGAGAAATCAGTTAATTATAGACTAGCTGCAAAACAGTTACAGATCATTTCTGAGAAAATAAAGCATCCAAACTCACGTCCACTTCAGATTTCTTGATGCTTCTGAAGAACAGGAAGTGCTGCTGCACACCTGGGTGTGCGTTAACCTGATCCACGGCCAGCAGTGCTCCAGCCTTATATCCATCATCCAGCTTCATCAGCTCAGCCTGACCAGCAGCGCTCCACACACAGCCAAACAGCACAATAACCAAAAACGGTGTTGCCATCTTACACCCCAGCTCTGTAGACATTCTCTGTAGTGTAAAACTGTTCAAGCGGTCAGTTTGACTAGTCTTTGTTACTCTTGAGGGAGTGGAGCAACGAGAACGAAAGAAAGAAAGAAAGACAGACAAAGAGAGACGTTGCGGATTCACTGAGGATTAATTCTATTGGAATCTCAGAGTCAGGGAGAAAAACAGGAAAGAGCTTATGCAACAGGAAACACACAGCTCACCCCTCCCCCAGTGTCTCTGTCTCTAAATCTCCTCAATCGCTTTCTTTTCTAAACTCACTGGGGCTTTATTGGTATTCATGATGTTATACATGTAAGTTATACATATACACACACACACACAAAGAAAAAAGCAGATAGATAGATAGATAGATAGATAGATAGATAGATAGATAGATAGATAGATAGATAGATAGATAGATAGATAGATAGATAGATAGTTTATTCATCCCAAAGGGAAATTCATCTTCAACTTTGGCTAGTCTCACTGTCCTCTCAGACTTTGACATCCTGCAACTGAAACTGTCCATCTCTCCTCGCCTCATTCCGTCTGTCTCATACTCACTCCATTCCCTCCATTCTCTCTTTCTCTATGTCCTTTTCCAAGAAATGCAAGCATTTCTTGTATTAGTTTTGCCCCACTTTGTTTTAGCACCATCTACTGTTTAGCAGGATGTTTCTGTATCTGATTTCTGAACTGAAAGTGATTAATGTGGACACAGCAATGGGGATAAAAGGTTCTCATTATTACTGATAATTAACGTTAAACATTTAACATAAACTAAATATTAAATTACAAAATATCAGTGTACAAAAGCATGTGTAAATGTACATATAATTCAATAAGTAATAATAAAGAAAATACAAATTGTTTTTTTTAAATTCCTTTATTATTTTTTTATTCTTGTCATTTCTTTGAATTGTTTTTTTATTTTTATTTTATTTTATTATTTTTTTTAATAATAATTAATTTAATTTAATTTAATTTAATTTAATTTAATTTAATTTAATTTAATTTAATTTAATTTAATTTAATTTAATTTAATTTAATATGAATTCATTCTCCGAAATATCTCTCCACACATTTTGAAATATTTCCCTTTTTATGGAAATAAAAGCACTTTCGAGGTAGTTCTTGCCCATTGATATGAAAGTTGACATTTTAATTTTCAAACATTTAGAAATGTCCAATGTACTGGAATGTTTCAGAAATTGAGCAAAAATAAAAATGTTATTAAAAATTAATACCATGTGCAAACATGTAGGACAATGCACAGCTTTCATGGAAGCTTTTTGTCAGTAGAAAGATAAGATTTTGAGTCACCCTGTGTATTATCATGATTATGATCATTTTTGACCTTTCTCCTGAAATCGGTTAATGAGAACTGATCACTGAGTTTTAGCAAATCAGCTCAAGAGCAATGCATTTTCAGCCACATGTTATTACTCTGATCCGATTGAGGCCAGGAGAGTCATAGATCCACTGCTGAAAGACATATTTTTACAGTATTCTGTTCGAGACGTCTCTATCTCCTTCACACAAAAACAAAATCACACACACACACACACACACACAGACACACACACACACACACACAAATGAATTTTTAGAGTGTGATGGAAAATGGATTTCTGAGGCATTATTTAAAAAAAACATTGGGTCATTTTTTGTATTTGGTGCCTTTTATGTATCTATTGGAAAACTATTAATATCCCCAAAAGCATAATATTAGTGCACTTTTTAAATATTGGAACACAATGGATATTATAACATAGGCTGGTTGGTTAGCTGTTTATTGGTTATATACTGGTATAACCTCCTGTACAGCTGATGTACAGCTGATGATGGACTTTTTACCAAAATGTCTCAAATTTATTTAAATTAAATTAAATTAAATTAAATTAAATTAAATTAAATTAAATTAAATTAAATTAAATTAAATTAAATTAAATTAAATTTTTTGGGTAAATTCTGTGTACACCCTGGATATATACACTTCTCTATATACCTACATCCTTCCTCATTCGTGCAGTATTACAACATTGCACAAGCTTAAACTAGGGCTTAAAGTCAACTCATGAACTCATTCTGAAACTGCTGATCTCCTCGGACTCGGAGATTACAATTGTGCATAAATAACCAAAAAAACAGCAGTTTTGTATGGCAAGACTGGTTTGAGCTGGTATGTAAGCTCATATAACCACTCTATACAAACGTGGTGAGCAGAAAAGCATCTCGGAACATGTAGAAAACCAGAACAGAACATGTAGAAAACCAGAACAGAACATGTAGAAAACCAGAACAGAACATGTAGAAAACCAGAACAGAACATGTAGAAAACCAGAACAGAACATGTAGAAAACCAGAACAGAACATGTAGAAAACCAGACTAATACTGAAGCTACACTGGGAATAGACTCTAACACTGTAACACTCTAGATACAACAAATGACCCAATTGATTTTATGTGTGAAATATAAGGATGTATCAGATGTACCTTTGTTAGCATGGATTTATGGATGCAGTGGATGTACGGTTTCGGGTCCATCTGAATCTCACCATTGTGCGTCTTGTAGCACATGGCACAGTCAATCAAAGGCTGGGAAGAGAAAAAATACAGTGGTAAATACAGTGTTTGAAATGAGATAAAGCATAAATATCTGTGACTCTGTAATCTCACTCACTCGGTCATTTCTGAATGCACACTTCTTCGAATCGGCGTTTTCAGTTCCACGGCTGCATTTAGTGGCTTTGAGGTAAAAGTGATGGTAAAAGTAGATTACATTAAATCCTGCCTGGAGAGATAAAACACATCAGGTAGAGATTAATTAAAACTGGTCAAACATGCGCACTGTGCTATCAACACTGACATTGATGATTAAAAAATAAAAAATAAAAAAAAGATGATTCCAACTTTTTATCCATTTATAGTCACATTATTGATGTTGCTATTATTTTATTTTTTATTATTTTATTATTATATTATATTATTTTTTATTTTATTATTATTATTTTTTATTTTACTTTTTCCTTTTCTTTTTCTATAAGTTAATAAAACTAAAAACGAAAGATTGCTCTCTGTGTTTAGATTTTCTTGTGGAACATACCACTAACATACTGGAGTAAGTGCTCTAAAAATTAATATTTCAAGTGTGTCAGAAACTGCTGGGACAATTCCCTGCCAGACCAGTAGAAGGGGTAGTGGCAGGTGATTTGGTTAAAACTTGTTTTTATGTCATTTGTGTTTGTGATTTCTCATGTGTTGTGTCATGTCCTCTCTATTGTTCTGTTTCCCACCTCACCACACGGTTCTTATTGTTTTGCCCTATACAGTATATATATATATAATAAACATATAAACTTTTGATTCAGTGCCTTCACGTCCCCTGGTATTTATGTTTTGTTTATTTCATGAAGTTATGTCATGTTTCCAGCATCATATTAAGTTAATAAATTACAAGTTGATCTTTATCCTGCACTTGAGTCTGATTTTCAGTGAACTCTTTATGGAGTCCCGGGTTCGATTCCCAACGTGTAGCCTTTAAGGTCTGCACTACTTATACTGCTAACATATGTTGTCCAGGTCCTCTGTCCTCTGTATAATGTCCATGATTTAAGGTGTGTGTGCAATGTGTGTTCCAACTTCCATTAATCAACCCCTTCTGTATTTTTTGGCTTTTTATTGTTGTGACCACAAAAACCAAAACCAATGGTTTTTTTGTTGTTGTTGTTGAGTTTTGTGCTTTTTTTTTTGCAGAAAAATACTTAAATTGGTGAAACACACGATTCTCCTTTTAACCTCCTACAAGTAAAGACACATATGTAATTACTTTCTATGATAGCTCTATGCATGCTTGACGCATGTTAATAAAAGAGGGATTTATCTGAAAGGGACTGATCACTAAATCTGTATTTAAGAATATTTGTTAATATTTAATAATTTTTAAAATAAAAATATCTTGAAATTAAGTTGCGTAGTATAATGCCAGTGTGAACGTTATGAGAGAACTCAAAGAAGGCAGCATATGGAGTGCAGATGAGATGACGCAAGGAGCAGAATTGAGACACAAACATTTCTCGTGTACATGCCAGATCGAACCATGGTTTAAGAAATAAACAACTCATATGAAAGAATTCACAGAAATCATGTAACAAAATTAGTTAAAATGCATCATGAGACATAAAGATCCCTGACGGTTGGTGGCATGAGGTAAAATCGACATAAAGGCAACTAAAAATAAATAAGTTTTGAAAAAAGTGATACCTCAACGCTGGACTTTTCCAGGCTTTTGTAGAAAAGGAAGTGGTTCTGCACGACGTTATGCGAGTTCACTTGTGTTTCTGCGAGAGTCACGCCCTTCTTGTAAGCTTCTGGGAGTTTTGCGAAATCATTTTGGGCTTCAGAAAAATGAAACACGACGGCAAAGAAAAACACGACTTGTGGAAACACGGCCATCTTCGGACACTCTTCACACACTCTGAACTCTGTGGAGCAGAGCGAAGAAGCTCTGAGATCAAAACACGTTACACATTAACACAGTGCTAACACAGAACATCCAGAATCGGGCCGAGATTTGTTGTTGAGGTTGGATTGGTCAACGTTATGGCCTTTGGTCAGATTCGATCGACATCCAAGCAGTGAAGGCAAATATGTTGGAAAGCATTGATTTAAGCAGAAGAGCATGAGGGATTTTGTTAGAGAGGTATCGATTTGCTCAAAGAAGATCGACGTTAAGACAGTATTGACATACTGTTTCACATACACTATAGTGCCATGGGTGAAGCTAAGTGGTGGACTATCCCCCCACCCTACAGTAGCGAGATTATTATTATTATTATCATTATTGTCAGCCTGTGTAGAAATATCATATTTATACTTGGGGCAGTGGTAGCTCAAGTGATTAAAGCTCTGGGTTGTTGATCCAAAGGTAAGGATATGAGCCCCAACACTGCCAAGCTGCCCCTATAGGGCCCCTAAGCAACCCTCTTTTCTTCAGGGTGCTGTATCATAACTGACCCTGCACTCTGACCCCAAATTCCAAAGCTGGGATATGCGAAGAAAGAATTTCACTGTGCCATAATGTATATGTGACTTATTCACATCATAAAGGAATAACAAAGTACCCAGTACATCTCTACGAAATCTTACTTTAAAATTTACTTTAACTTTATCATTGATTTTTCTATTTCTTTCAACAAGTGTAACATCATGTAGAAACAAACATGTTTAGCTAGCTAACATTCCCTGACCCCAGTGAGCACAACAAACTAACAGATCAACAATGATCAAATTATTTTTTACCTTCAGACTATCCATTATTTGGAGGCATAACGTTGGATTTCTTCTTTTTCCATATAAGCTACAGTTTGGTAATGATATTGAAATTCCAATGCTAGCATAATATGTAGCCTAATGTTAGAAGAATGTTTGAATCTTATGTAAGATAAGATAAGAAAAGGTAAGAACTTTACTTTAGAACGTTACTGGTCTTTTGCCAGAGACTGCTTCAGATTACAAGAGAAATAAATATACAGTGGAATCTCGGCATATGAATACCCTCGATTATGAATTTTCACCTTAAGAATTGAAATTTTGCAAGACATGCGAAGCATGTTCGGCATACGAACGATCGAACTGAATGCCTGGGAGCCGTTCAAAACTTGTTTGCGTCATTGGAAGGCCAACCGAAGCCAACCAACGAATTTTACAAATTATTTTTCAGTCAACAAAAGCTGTTTGGGAAGAGTCAACCCACGATACCAACATCGCCTTCAGCAGGCGTTCAAAAGCTAGGTGATTTTCTGTGCATGTTTTTGTTGACAGATTGATGTCAAATGCTTGGCTTGGGTCAGTTCTTTGTAAGCAGGCATACAGTTTACATACACTTCGTATTGTTAATATTATATATCAGTAATATTTTTGGGAGGCTGGAACGGATTATCTGCTTTTACTCACAACCTCAGAATAGTTATTAGTTATAGTTATTATAACTTATCACTTACTAGCTAGTTGTTAGTAAGTTCTTCACACTTCTTCAACAGAAGCTACTCAAAAGTGATGGTGAAGAGACAGGTCCAAAATCTGATCTATTACAGTAGATCACACTTTATGGGATGTACTGTTTCTCTGGCTCAGCATTAATGGTTAGTGGTTGCCATAGCTACCAGGGGTCCTGGTACAAGTTGAGACTAACAGGTCAAAACACCATGCACTTATCATGTGCAAATGGGAACTCAGGGTTTGGGACATTCTAAAGAGTGTACACATGACCCCAGAGTGTTTAAGGTCAGAAAAAATACCTTTATAACACTGCTTTGTGACTATAAAAAGATTTTACAATTTCTACACAGATACCCAAGTTACTGTTTTCATCAAGTAAGTGTCACAAAAAATCTCTATAGAGCTGAGCGAGTTCGAGGAAAAAAATATTGGAAAAAGAATATTGGAAAATAAAAGAAGGCTAGTGTTTGTACTGATTCTGTTTTATGAATTTTAATATATTCTCTAAAAATGCCCAAAAGTGAAAATATTATATTTATTTATAACAGAACCAAAACAGGAATAAACATATATTTCATCATTATTGAATTAAAATAAAAACACCACAAATTTCATTTCTTATTGCTACAACAGACAAGAGAAAATCGAACACAGTGTGGGTTAATAAAAGAAATAAAAACAAATAAAAACAAATAAAAGATTGTACTTGTTTTTCACCAACCATGATTCCCTTGCATAAATAACAACAATAATAATAATAATAATAATAATAATAATACTACTAATAATAATAATAATAATAATAATAATAAGTAACATTAGTTATTATTAGTATAAATTTGTTATCTTGTCATGGACCTGAAATGCTAGATAGCGTCATTCGTGGATTTGTGGAGAGTTAACTAAAAAGCTAGCTAGCTTAGTAGTTATCATTATCTAAAATAAATACAATATTCAATAAAGTATACTAAATAAAGTAATTCAATAAGTTAAGGGACGATCACTATAAGAATTAAACATTAGCTAGACAACCTGGACAGATAACACTGTAACTTGCTGAGTTTCATACACACTTTCACAAATTTTTTGAAGCACTCCATGTAAAATTAAACCCAAAACAACGGAGGTGATAAATTCTGTCCATCTTTAACTAGCATTATGCTAATAAATGATCAAAAACAGTGTGAGATCTTGAAATGTAGATTGATATAGTGTCATGGGGCTCTTGAAAACAATTTAATCATACTATGAGTCACAAGGCTTTAAAATTGTTGTATAGTAAATATTAGCTAGCTTATTATTCCTCAGGATTGATTACTGCTAACGCTGCTAATTCAGGACGCAAAATACTCTTACTTTGAACGCATCTAAACTCCCTTCCGCTAGCTATAATTTAGTATCACAACACCATTTCAGACGCTCTCCTTTACACAGTATTGTTTAATACTAATTTAGATGAGAACGTTAAGCTAGCAGGCTATGATAGATGTTGCTAATTTACACACTATTTTCCATGTAAATGGAAGAAAAACTTCATTTTGTATCAGCTACAAAATGTTAACAGTGTCTTACATGGTCACATAAACACATTTTCCCTCAGGTTTAAGATCTTTTCCATACAAAAATATTAGGAAAATGAAGTTACTATGTTGTGTGTAACAGTAATATATGAAAAAGATCACTGACTGTAGGCCAGCTACCTATATATTTAAAATATAACTAAAATAATGTTTGTTAAATTCTGTTAATATTAAAATAATTAAACCAGGGATGCTTTGGTCACTAATTATTGACAGAAGGATGGAGTCCTGCACCAAAACTATTTCTACGGCTAATTTCTTGTTGTAATTTGTCTGCTAGCTTACAAACCAAACTGCTAACAATTTCATTATTATTGGCAACAAAGGAGTAACACGGCTAATTTGGCATCAAGGGTGAAAATAATTCTAACATAATAAAGTATACACACATTTTCAATAGAGTTACTGATTCAAACACACACTCTCTCTCTCTCACACACAAACACACAAGACACACACACACACTTAATCAACATCATAACATGAGATTCGTATAGAATTCCAGTATATTAAAATACATTCATTATTTTCTCAATAGTTAATATTAATGTATTACATCGTAATACTTTTTTGTGCACTGACTCGTTCGTTGTGCTTTGAGTCACCGTAATTTTTGGATTCGGCATGTAAGTGTATTGTTGTCATGGCAACAAAGCAGGAACTGAATTGGAATAGAACATTTGAACTTTTGTGCTCTTTCAGATTAAAGCTGAACAGCAGCGTTTTCTTCTGAAGTGAGTTAAATCCCACTGTGGGAGGATGGATGGATCGAGAGAAGATGAGTGTAAAAAGCGTGGGGGAGGATCACACAGGCATGTGCATCTCTGTGTACTCGTCCACGCCCTCTTTCTCGTCAAACGTGGGCTCGGCGTCGTCGCCATCGAGCTACAGAGAGACATGAGATGACAGTGAGACAGCTGTGTTGTATCTTGTTTAAAGCAAGTGTGTGTGTGTGTGTGTGTGTGTGTACTTACACACTGAATCTCACGTGCGTTGAATATCCGTGGTAAGATGAACATCCTTAGCGGGACGGTCAGAATAAGGACGAAGGGGAAAGCGAGTGACGCCGCCGTTGACATGACAACCCACAAAATAGCCAAACACACCAACTGTACCCCAGTGAAGAGATGCATGCGCAGCGTCCGCACCTGAAACCCAACTCAACACACTCAGCTCCTTGGGTCATTGTTTAATATTAACATATAATATCAGTTTAATATTAATATATAATGTAATGTCATAAATAATGTGAATATACACTGATCAGGCATAACATTATAACCACTGACAGGTGAAGTGAAGACTGATGATCTCCTCATCATGGCACCTGTTAGTGGGTGGGATATATTAGGCAGAAAGTGTACATTTTGTCCTCAAAGTTGATGTGTTAGAAGCAGGAAAAATGGGCAAGCGTAAGGATTTCAGCGAGTTTGACAAGGGCCAAATTGTGATGGCTAGACCACTGGATCAGAGCATCTTCAGAACTGTAGCTCTTGTGCGGTGTTTCCGGTCTGCAGTGGTCAGTATCTATCAAAAGTGGTCCAAGGAAGGAACTGCTCAAATTGCTGAAGAAGTTAATGCTGATTCTGATAGAAAGGTGTGACGTGTATGACAGTGCATGACGGGTCAGGGCTGTTTTGGCAGCAAAAGGGAGACCAACACAATATTAGGCAGGTGGTCATAATGTTATGCCTGATCGGTGTATAATGCATAATGAACATAAAGAGAGTCAACGATTAGACAGACAGTGACAGATTTACAGCCAAGGTGTGTGTGTGTGTGTGTGTGTGTGTGTGTGTGTGTGTGTGCGTGTACCTTACGGACGTAGATTTCGTCTGGGTGGTACTTAGTCGGCATTAGCAGCAGTTTCATTCTTTCGCTGAGTTGAATGCCGTTGAGTGACATCACACCCATATAGAGGAAAATCCCAAAGAGCACAGCAAGAGGAATCAGACTCAACACTTCACCAATCACGATAGAGAGACCTACACACACACACACACAAACTTATCAACAGAACACTTTTAAAAACAGCTGCTGAAATTCTCCTAATTTCTCCGAATTATAATACCCGACCTTTCCTTGTCCTCACAGTAACCGTAGTTCACTTCTCATTCCTTCTAGTTCTAGTTTCCATAGTTACTCCTGTTTAGTTTTCCTTTCCCACCACCGGCAAATCCTCATCAGACCACTAGAGAGTTCACCTGCTGAACTTCTTTTGTTGTCTGCTCCATTTCCTTCTTTGAGCATTATGGATTTGCTCTATGTATTTTATGAAGTTTCCCTTCTTTGTTTGCTGGAGCACTGGGATGACATTCGTGCCTGTGTTTACGTGTGTGGCGACATTTTAGTTACTGTTTATCTGGTTTATACTGTAGTTTATTTTCTAGCTTTGCCTAGCTTTAGCCTGGCTCCCAGTGTCTTCTATTTTCTCTCCTTGTTTTTTCAGTTTGTTTCTTTGGTGCCTAATAAAGAAGCTCTGCAACTGCATCCAGCATCTCAGCATCTCTGTTCTGACGCATCCTCATTCTTCAGGTTCTTCCTGATTTCATTTCCACAGATCTGTTTATGTTTTCTTCTCCATTTTGTCTGCATTGTTGCTCTACTTTTTTCTCCCTATTCTTTCCCTAGCTCCCATAGTTCTTCCTGTTTTCCCACTACTACTTTCCATAGCTTTCCTGCTTTGTCTTGTCGCACATTTTTCTCAATTCCCCCACTTCTCCCAGCTTTCCCTTCTTCTCCTGGTTATCCTAGAGTTTCTGTTATTCTTCTCACTTCACCAAATATCTGCAAATATATGTCCTACTTAATTTACCATTTTTTAAATAGGTATTGTGCTTTCCCATTCCCTTAGTTTAATTAATCCTCCTTTTTTCCTTAGTCCTGTTCTCACAGCTCCAGTGGTGCTCATAGTTGATTTACTTACTGAGGCCCACTTTCTTTGGTAAAAGTTCCATGAATTGGTTTGGCGTCTTGTTTCAATCAGTGTTTGGAATTAATCACTTTTTAAAGAAAAAAATAAATAATGATGATGTGAAGGAATAACTCACCCACTAACACGGCCACCAACAGTCCCGTGACTCTTTGCTCTTTGACCTCTTGAATTCGAGGCTTGTCGCCAGGGGCAACGGCATTGCTCATCACAGTTAGCGCGTTAACGTGCGTGACGGACCTGACAGTCGCGGCCGCCATCCAGGGTAAGCCGAACAAAGCGCAGGTTCCACCAAGACACACAATCAGCAGAAGGTCCAGATGAAAACCTGAACCTTTAACCAGCATTCTCTCCTTTTTACTCACGATCAGCCTGCACACAGACACAGACACACAATACTGTATGAGTTCAGGAATCAACTGACCCTTATTAATTAATCTGTTAATGTTAATTAATCCTGGAAATGTTTTCACATGGCCTGAAATTTGTTCTTATTTCTGTTACTTATAAGATATTAATGACAAACATCTCGTTACACTATTTTTTCTTTTTCGTTTCATTGTCTGTACCGCTTTTCCGTTCTATACTCGGGTCACGGGGAGCCTGTGCCTATCTCAGGCATCATCGGGCATAAAGGCAGGATACACCCTGGACGGAGTGCCAACCCATTGCAGGGCACACACACTACGGGCAATTTAGAGACTCCAATCAGCCTAGAAGCATGTCTTTAGACTGTGGGAGGAAACCGGAGAACCCCGCCCTCCGCCCTCATTACACTATTCGGCTACAAAAATAGATGAGCAACGTGTTTGTATGTTTAAACTTGGTTAGTAAAAAATATAATAATAATACAACAGAAACTAAATATATAAGATTATATCCAGACGTTTGTTACAACACGTTTGAAAACCATCCTGTTTGTTTATTCACATAAAATAAATCATTGATTATGATTTCTGTGATCAGTGATGATCAGATTTAGAACGAATTCAAGATTATGGAGAGAAATAAGACAATTTTGGACTAATATTTCACATGATTCTAATTAAAATAAGCAGAGAATTTTCTTACCCCATCACTAACACACAATCATTTACACACCATTTTATTTATTTATTTTTTTCCATGCTCTCTGGAAAATGTCCTCAAACTCCACATTGCATCATTTTCTTTGCCTCACAACTATCACTATTTTTTACAATGGCCAACTCAAGTCTTCCACCAACTCAACATCAAGCAGGATAGATGGTACGTTTCGGTTCGAGACACTCACGTGGTGATTTGTGTCTCCATAAAAATGAGAATAAACACAAGGAGTGCAGGAAGTACGCTGGCTGCCATCATCCATATAGGAAATGTGTTGTTATAGCCAAGGGGGTTAATAATCCAGGTCCGTTTCTTAGGGCTTGTTACAGAGAAACCATGAGGAACGCTCAGCTTCTGCACTCAGAAAACACACCACTGACAATATGTTCATTATTATTAATAGTAATAGTTATAATAATGAATTAATCAGAAGCAGATTGCCTTACTTGCGTGAATGTGTCCTGAACACTGTAATCCACCAGCACCATGATGAAGATAGCGATGGGAACACCGAAATCTCCAATCACCCTCCGGAGCTGGGACCGAAAATCAGACAGGAGAGATTAGAATAAAAAATTAAAATGCATTCTATCTAACACTATATAAGTGATATCAGATGGAAGAGCATTGTCTTCATCTCACCCTGCCTGGAAAGAAGGCGCTGTTCTTGAATTTTCGGAGGTAAAACGCAATGAAGAACGTTCCTGCCATGAGAACCAGAGAAAGCAGGGCTGTGTTCGGCTCTCCGACGATCTTCTCCTTTGTCACAGAACTGCTGTTCGATGCTAATGTGAAATTCTCTCCCAGTGGGCTCTCAGTGTTGTTTAACATGGTGTCGTTGAGGACCGAGCAGCGCTTCAGTGGGTGTTCTTTAAAAATCTGCAGGAAAAATAATGCATGCTAGAAAAACATCGACTTACTCTCAACTTTTTTAGGCAGGTGAATCCCTTCTACCTAAATTATTAGCTTTAAGTATGCCTGGAGAATTTGCAATTTGCTGTTTTGATCTTGTTTGGTTTTATATCTTGTTTTGCTTCCAAATGTCTTTTTAAGACAGCTGGCTTCAGACAACACCCCTTGAAAAAGTCGCAGTAAATGCTAATAAATTCTAGCACTGTATACAGTTGGCCCAAATAAAACATGACAATTAGTGTGCTAGCTAGTTAGTAAACAAGGCAATTAACATGCATTTTATTCTATCAGGCGTTTACTCATCAGACTAGCTCATAACTAGCAAGTTAGTGATCTAATATAAGCCTTTTGAATGAATGTATTTGCTCACATAAGGTGAAACAGGAGTGTGTAAAAGGTTAGCTCAGTCTCATGGAAGGTTCCGGTTTAGTGCAAGCGATTCTACATACTGACCTTGATGAGTTTGGAGAAGGTCTCATAGATGAAAATGAGCGAGATCAGGAACGAGAAAATCTCCTGAGTGAAACGAGAGACGAACCGAACCAGGAAGCTTCCCTCAAACGCTACCATGACCACCACGATTATGATGAGCCAGAACCCAATCCAGACCCGCCCTGCCAGGTACTCCAGATCATTGCTCTTACAGAACTATTGGGGGACAGGACAGATAAACGATGGAGCGCCTCATCAGTGGAAACACTGACAGTTTGAAATTTTATATAACAAGAAGATTAAGTGTTTTATTCTTCTTACAGCAACAGCAATATGACAACAATCATATTCATTATAAAATATACGTTGCACTTTTTATCCATTTGTAATTAGATTTGATGTTGTTAAATAACTGAGACATCATTTATATATATATATTCTCTTGAAGTTATTGAGACAAAAAATGTTGCTTGTCATATTACTAAATAGCTGCAACTTCTTTATCCTGAAGTCCGAAAAACACAAAGGCATGTCTTTACTGCTACAATGCTGACACTGGAGACTCTTCCCCATATTGTTGTTAAATCACCATCTTGCAGAAAAATTCACTGCTTCATATCAGCACTTGGATGTTTAGAAGTAGTTTTTTTTTACACTTTAACATGAAACATCTTGTATAAGGAGTTACTATAGAAACAACACATTAACATAAACCTGTAATTTACCATGCAGTCAGGTCTGACCCATGCTACAATAGAAACTACATTAACGGCTTCTGAACTGAATATTTAGTAGCGGTGTGCTACAAAAATACTGGAAAATGTATTACATGTGATATCCTGAAAAGTCTAAATAAGCATTTTAAAAGAATAATTTCACACTTACGGTAAAGAAGGCTTCTTCGAACACTAACAGCGGCCCAGAGAATCCAACCACTAGCAGAGGCTGTGCTCCCAGCAGGCAAAATAACACTCCCTGTATACACGTAGCAATAATGAGCTCTGACACACCGATCAGACCTTCTGTCTTCTCACCTACACACACACACACACACACACATAGAAACATACAAACACACGTATCATGAATGCTAGCTTGTGTTTGCATTGTCTAGTATCTTTAAAAAAGAGGTTCCTTGAGGTTCTATATATAACATCATCATCTGGAGTTCTATACTTGGCCAATAGAACAGTTTCCCCAAAAAACTATTATTTTTTTGTAGAACCCTTGAAGAGAAATGAACCTTTTATATTAAAAGAGGTTCTATAATTCAAAGAATGCATGTGGTGAAGTCAGTGGCATTACTTTTATTCATATGTAAATAAAGCTGTGAGATATTTTAAAATGAATTATATGAATATGACATGATGGATGTTTATGAATGATATATTTTCGAAAAGATCAAATAGTTTATTACATATTACATTTATAAAAAATATTTGCAACTGAAATGATGGAAACACTTCAATAAGAGGGAGGGGTTTTGCCATATTTGCTATATAGTATATTCTAGATTATACATTCTAGAATAAATTTGTATTGTTGTTTGAATTTGCTTCATTTCTTGTCCAAATTTGTAATAAAATAAAATAAAATAAAATAAAATAAAATAAAATAAAATAAAATAAAATAAAATAAAATATTATTATTATTATTATTATTATTATTATTATCCTGGATAATTCTAAAAAAAAACAAAAAACTTCTAAATTAAATTCAAAGACCCCCATTGGCTTCTTTTTAGTGAACCTTTCAAAATGATTCTATTTAATAAAACATTTTGGGGCTGCAAATATGAAGCAATTAATAGAACAATTACTACATAGACCCAGTGTAGAATATCTAGCTACGATTACCTGCTAGATTTCACTACTTATTATATCATTACCAAGATGACATGTAAATCATGTCAGATGTGTCTAATTTTCCAGAGCACTCATAGTGAACTAGGAAGTAGCTTTAGTTGGAACTCACCCAGCAGCCCTCCGAACGTGATGGCAGGAGAAAGAGCAGCGAAATAAATAAATATAACAGCCGCCATGCACTGCGGGTTCAGAGCATCTGTGAAGTCACTGATGTATTTTGGGTATCTCCGTCGCACGTCTCGGACTAAACCTCCGAAAGGTCGACCTGATCGCTTCAGGGGATCGTCATCATCCCCACGATCAGGGCGTGCCAACAGAGACTCTGCACAGGAGATAGAAAAATCATGTCATTATTAACTTTAGCTTGAAATATTTCAATTAGATTAAATAGACGGCATTTTTAGGAACGGTTATAGAAGTTTTCGAATCTGATTGGTCAGAAGGTGTTCTCACCGTTCAGACAGTAATGCTGTAAATCTTCCTGCATGATACGTCACATATTTATTAGTAATGCTCTCATTCTAAGACACGATATTAAGTGTATTGAATAACAGTTTCTATGAACACCAATCAGGTAGAACATCATGAGCACTGAGAGGTGAAGTGAATAACCCTGATGATCTCTTCATCAGGGCACCTGTTAGTGGGTGGGATATATTAGGCGGCAAGTGAACATTTTGTCCTCAAAGTTGACGTGTTAGAAGCGGGAAAAATGGGCAAGTGTAAGGATTTCAGCGAGTTTGACAAGGGCCAAATTGTGATGGCTAGACGACTGGATCAGAGCATCTCCACAACTGCAGCTCTTGTGGGGTGTTCCCGGTCTGCAGTGGTCAGTATCTATCAAAAGTGGTCCAAGGAAGGAACAGTGGTGAACCGGCGACAGGTTGCACATGGGGAGCGAAGGCTGGCCCGTGTGATCCGATCCAACAGACGAGATACTGTTGCTCAAATTGCTGAAGACGTTAATGCTGGTTCTGATGGAAAGGTGTCAGCATGATGGGTCAGGGCTGTTTTGGCAGCAAAAGGAGGACCAACACAATATTAGGCAGGTGGTCATAATGTTATGCCTGATCAGTGTATTTACATAGTTGTAAGAAACTACTGGGACAATTCACTGCCAGACCACTAGAGGGGATGCTGATGGGATGACTTGCAATTCCTTTCTGAGTATCTTGTGCTTAGATGTATCATGTATCATGTCTCCTGTTGTTAATCATCCCTAATGTGTTGTTTCACTGTCGCGGTCGGATCCTTGTTACTATGGTGATTTTTGCTATGTTGAGTTCTTGTGATTTCGGTCAAGTTTCCAAGCAGTTGTGTATAATTTACTTTCAGTTTCGTGGGTCATATCATGGTATTTATATTTAATTAAAACCAAGGACATGGTTTTAATCCTGTGCATGGGTCTGAGTTGCTGCAACTTCCGAAACATGACAATAGAGTATCGAATAAGAATAACAATTTATACAGGATTATAAAAAAATCTTTGTTGCGAGGAGAAGGAATTTTCACAGAAAAGTCATCATGCTTTCTGGTGTCTCAGAAATGTCCAGAAAAGAATAAACCTTTTATATCTGATACAACAATACATATACTACAGTACGATGTACACATTTAGCTCCGCTGAGATAACTACAGTATTTTGGAAAATTTGTGTTGACTAGCATTTGAAGTGGTTTGACAGTATATACAACAACCCCCTGCAAGATCAACAGAAACATCTTCACTAAGGATCTAAGACAGATTGCCTCAATAATGTTTACGCATAAGTTTCGATTTTGTCAACGTTCCCAGTTAGACAACAGAATTACCATTAGTATGTAATTCTAAGGAAATGGAAATATTGGTACACACTATGTAAAAACAAAAAAAGCTGTATAAAAATTGTCTCAAGAAGAAACAGAGACCTGGATGGACGAAATGTTCTCGAAAATCTTCCTGTTAAAATCTTAGCTTTTAAGAAAAGGCTTACTTTCTGTTTCAGTATCAGTATCCATATCCACCTTAGTTACTGGTGATTCTAAATCCTATTACTAGCTTAACTTTAATATCTAATCTTTTCTTCTTTATCCATCAGTTTTCCAGAATTATGGATAAATCTCCTCTAGAGCTTCATGTATAACAACTTTAATGTAGGACATATAATATCTATAGAACTGAACTGAATGGTTTTATTCCAGATGTTCTCTGACCTTTCTCCTCCTTGCTCTTCTGCTCATTGTTCATCATGTTGATTTCCTGTTCCTCTCGTTTTTTGATCATATCTCTCTGAAAGTGAGTGATGGAGCGCAACAGGTCTTCACCGCCAAAGTCAGACGGAGGAAGGACAATGCTGCAGTCCAGGAAAGCGTTGATGCCATTCAGAAGGTCTTGACGATCGTCAGCCAGATACGCAGCTTCGTGGAACGACTGGAGACAAAAACGTTTTAATAAATGCATTCATTAATGATTTATTATAAACCCCCAAAACATTTAAAATATAATGTATATGTATATTATGGGTTGAAAATACACACACACACACACACACACAAAACCTATGAAACACTACTTGTGACTAACATTATGGTGCGCAGGAACAAAATAATAGGATGTACTGGATCAAGCTGCCTAAAAGAATTTCCCATTTCCAATTTCCCAATTTTGCATGATTACATCATCTGACCTTATCAGACATCAGTGTGGAAATTGAGCGTCCAATCTGGTGGTAGTCCATGCTGGAGTTGTTTGGTCCCAGTAAGATAAAGAGGAACCGTACAGGAACTGGAACCTCCAGAACCGAGTCCAGTAACACGGCTTCCTCCAAGCGCACAAAAGCCATAGTGGGCTGGTCCAGGAAATCAACACTGCCTGAAAATAACCATGTGGTTATAGGGAGAGTTCTACAGACTATCTAAAGTTCTCTACATGGTTTGACTGATGTTTATTACAATAACTGTTACTATTTTGCATCATATTCTCCTTTCCTTTATCTAGTGCTCTAGCTAGCACTCTAGATCTTTATCATTCCTAGTGGTTTGTGTGTATTAGGCCATCTCCTAATTCCAGTTCCATTGCTACTGGTTACAAATTACATGTAGAAACTAATTTAGAAAGCTACTAGTTTCCTAGTTCAACATATTCGTGGCTTCAATCCACAAGACCCTTTATTTTTCCTTAGGTCTAGTTTTCCAGGTCTCTAGTTCTACTACTACTAGTCAGTGCCTTAATTACAGTCATTCATTAGTTATTTCATTAGTCTCCAATACACAGCCACCAGATTCACTAGTTATAGTTTCCTATAGATCTCATCTCCTAGTAGATACAGTCATTCATGTTCTCATTTCCTTGTCATAGTTTCTTAGTCTTATTCTCCCCGTCTCATCTCTAGTTGCTAGGCTCCTATAGTTCTCGTCCACTGGTTAAAGCACTAGTTAGTCAGTAATTTTTATAGTTCTCTAGATTTTTAATTTGATTCTCCTAGTCCCGTTGTCCTAATTCCAGTTCTCTAGTTAATAGTTGCTATTAAGTTTCTATTAGTTCTAGTTTCTATAATTTTAATCCCTATAATTTCACTTCCTATAGTCAGAGACCTATTTACATAACTAGTCATTCATATCTCTAGTTCCTTAGTTTTAGTCCACTAGTCACCTGACTCCAGTTGTTACAGTAGTTACCAAATTACCTCTTTCCTTAGTTCTAGTTTTCTAGTTACACTCGCCTAGTCAGTGGCATATTTACAATCATTCATGTTTCTAGTTCATTTGTTCAGGTTTCTTAGTTTTAATACCCAAATCCCAGTCATCTGATTCCAGCTCCATACTTTATAATTACTAAAATGTCTATTTCCCTAGTTCCCTAGGTTTCCTACTTACAGTATTGTTCCAGTCCCCTAGTGTCCAGATCCCTAGTTTTTGTTTCCTACTTCTAATTCCCTAGTTCCTAGTCATATATTTTCCCATTCATCTAATCCTAGATTATCCTTTATATCCAGTCCTGTAGTTCCAGCTCCATAATTTGCAGCCACTCTTGTCTCTATGTGACTGATTTTAGTGGACCTGCATATTTGACCTCTTACCCAGATACATAATCCATATTATTACTGATGTGCAATATATATGCACCGTACTTGTTAAATAACAATCAAATATATTTTGTATTGTGTGATCAGTAAAAAAAAAAAAGTGCATTCTTACCCACGAGTACCACTGTGGCTTCGGCATTTTCTGGAATTTTCTCCAGCAGTTTGAGCTCGTGTTTAGATTTCGATCTGTGCATGCCAGCAGGCGTCGTCGGTTCTTTCTGCAAACACATTATACACACAATTCATACACATTACACAGGTATACACACACAAAACCTGAATATCTAACTATAAAACTATATATAATTATATAAATACTGGTTAATAAAGGTTGAAAAAACATTTCTGTGAATTATGAATGAAAAATAGGGTCACTATTTTTATTTAAAGTATTAACGCTATCTTGACTATAATTAGAGAAAGCCTGATGAACAAACACACACACACACACACACACACACAGTGCTATGTTGAGAAATCATTCATTAGAACTCTTTCACAGATACCGCTGTCTTTGTCCAGTTCCTCTGGTGTCCAGCAGGGGGAGACAGTGTTCCCTTTTTTTACCCGCTCTGTTTCACAATCATTGTTTGTGTCTCTACTGTGTCTATATCCTGCCTTCCACTTTCCAGTCCTGTGTTTGCACTTCCTTTGGTCCGGTTGTTCATGTTTCTAGTCATTTTAGTCCTCCAGTGTTTTATTTATACATGTTTTAAGTCAAATTTCTAACTAATTTCTTCATTTAAACTTCTAGTTGCCTTGTTCACTACTTCCATTTAAGTCCCCTTGATTCCACTGACCTTGTCACTTCTTGTCTTCTAGTTCCTATTTATTCATGTTTTTCTTCCCAGGTTCCCTCAGGTTTCAGACTCCTGATTCCTGGTCATTTATGAGTCCACTTCCCTGCAAGTTTTCTCATTTCTTTTCATTCAATCTTTCTTTCCAGTCATTTCTAGTCCTCTAGTTAGACCCCTGATTCTCGTGACTCTCACCTCAGCAGTCTCGGGGTGTGTGTGCTGTGTGCTGTCGTGTTTTGTGTTTGTGTTCCCCATCAGCGGCTCGGTGACGGACGTCTCTGTCTGGTGATGATGATGGTGATGATGATGGTGGTGGTGATGGTGATGATGAGAGATTAATGAACCCAGACTGGCTGTTGAGATGTTTCTGGGGAATGAGCTGTGATCTTTCTCATCACATGGGTGACTAACAGATGAAACACACACACACAATTGAAATGAGTGATTGGGGTCAGGGATATGCTGAATTACAATATAACACAACAGAGCAAGTCACAGTATCAGGTAAATTGAAATGGAGGTGTGTGTGTGAGTATGTGTGTGTGTATACCTGTGTTTCAGCAGTAGTGCTCTTAACACGTTTGCTCTGTCCTCAGCTCTGATCTGATCGCTGATGATCATCTGCTCAACGACTTGGTGAGCAATTCCAGCTAATGTTTTCTGATCTAGATCCAGCAGCACTGTGCCTAAACAACAACAACAACAACATATTATTCTTATTTTTATTATTATTATTAGCACACACACAATAGAAATAGAAGTAGCAATATTAATAGTACTAATAATAATAACAACAGCCTTCCATCCATCCATTTTCTGTACCTCTTATCTATCACAGGATCGCAGGGAACATGGAGTCTAGCCCTGGGGACTTGGGGCACAAGGTGTGGATGGGGTGCAAACCCATTGCAGGACACAATCACTCACACACACACACTCACACACCCTACAACATGTTTTGGGACTGCTGGAGGAAACCAGAGTACCCAGAGGAAACTCCCAAAACACAGAGGAAACACGCAAACTCCACACACACACACACACACGCACTCAAGAGGCAGCAGAGGCAGAAAACAAACCCTAAACCCTGGAGTAATTATAATAATAACACAACAACAACAATAATAGTTACCATGTGCTATAGTTTTGCGCAGCTCCAGTAAACTGCGAAAGGAGAGTGAGGCGATGTGTGGTTTCCCCCAGCGGTGTGTTTCCTCCTCCACGTCCTCCTCAAACTTAATCCAGCGTGCCGTCTCTCTCCACTGCAGCTCCTGGTTCTTATCTAGGATCAGCTCATTCAGCTCTACAAACACCTACAGCACACAGACACACTCAGTAGGCTGCCTATGAAGGGCTTGACAAATATGACAAATTTAGAATAACTGAATCCAAGCAAATCTCTGGAAATTTATATATATATATATAATGTTTTTATTTAAATAATATATTTATTAAATAATATTAATATTATTTATTAATTTATTATTTATTAAATATATTATTTATATTTATATATATATATATTTTCATCCATCTTAGTTTCAAGTCATTCTTATTTCCTATCTCCTCCTGTTTGTTGGTTTGAAGTGGATGAGACTACAATAGGTATACGACCCCGTGTATTAATACATATTAGCCATCTGCGTTCGTCAGCTAACCACTTTAAAACAAGGACAGAAAGTGAAGTGACTCCAGATCTTGTTTCAGGTGCTTTTACTCAAGAAAAATCTGGAGCATGGAAAATCCTGTCCTCATCATCAGCTGCATAACCTGACTTTCAATACACAGAACTTTCAGGACATATCGCTGGAATTTGTATTATTTTCAGTGTGAGGAAATAATGTTTACTTTAAATCAGAAGCACCAACTCGACCACTTCGATTCACTTCAGTGCCACTTACAGTATGATCTTATGCTAATCAATACAAACAACAAAACCCTGTCAGACATGGTCAAGTGCACGGAAAGAACACTGTTAAACACTGTATTGTTTAACATTTTAACCAGGCTTTAACATAAGCATTACAGCTAGACTAAAAGCAAACCCATTCTAATATGCACACACACACACACACACACACGGTGTACAGAAACATCTCTAACCTGCTGCCTTTGAGAGAAATCTAACAGCACCATGGTGTGTCACAATAACAAGAGGGACACACTCAAAGGAGAGGGCAGTGAACACACACACACACACACACACACAGGTAAGGTATGTGTGAGTGCATTAATTAAACATGCCCTTGTGTGTGTGTGTGTGTGTGTGTGTGTGTGTGTGTGTGTGTGTGTGTGAGTGAGACCGGATCTCTCCCAGGTCTGTGACGATCATGCATGTTTAATTAGGTTCTATTCACTCAGCTTTTGCATGACAAATAATCCAAGACTTTACTGAGACCGATGACAGTGAGGATTAAACTCTGGGGTAAAGTGTGTGTGTGTGTGTGTGTGATAAGATGACTGCATATATTATTAATATGCTTGTGTATTATTACAATGTGAAGGCTGGTGTGTGTGTGTGTGTGTGTGGGTGTGTTAGAGATGTCCAGGATTGGGTCAGATGATATTACAAGAAAATTAGTTGCCAGTGTTTAGACTAATAAGCTAATGCTTAGCAACTGTTTTGTTCTGTTTAGCTAGCTAGATAACAGTTCTTGTAAAATAAGTAAGGATGCTGCTATAAGGGGGAAAAAACTACAGGATTTTCCACCCATTATTTTCTCCTCAATTCGGTCTTGCTTCTTGTGTTGCATCACAGTACCAAAAGCCCGTGATTGGCTGCTGACACTTTGATTGACAGGAAAAAGAGCGAGAGAGAGCACCCGAATTCTCCCATTTCCACTCTCGGCTCTTGATTGTGGCATCTTGTGTATAGAGTGAACACTTATGCCATGCTGGAGTGTGTGAAATAGGGAACTATCGCCCCTTGTGCTATTGACATATACTGTAAAAAGCATAAATCTGTATTGTGTAGTGTTTCTACTGAGAATTCCTTGAGAATGCTTCGTACAAATACGCTTTGTGCCTCATCAACAATACTGCTCTGTGTCTGGCTTATGTATCTGGTGTGATCTCACAGTGTGAGCACATTTATACCAGACTATCACGTGGCCTTTCACTGATTCCAGATCAAAAATACTGGATCTTAGCACTGTTGCTTGAGTGGGACAAGATCTAGCAATATGTAATCATGAGGATTAACTAAACTTGGTCTCAGAGATGATTTTAGAACATGTCCGGTGTAGGTAGGTTTCTGTTAACTGGTGTAAGCGTGTGTGGAATTACCTCGTGTGGTGTGCGGTCGACTTTGCGACTGCGGGTGCTCGGCTCGGCGTGATCTTTATTGATGTGCACTACGGAGGATTTGGTGCTTTTCCTCACCAGGTGTCTCCTCACGCCAGGAACATCCTCGAAACGGTGAGCTGGGAAATTTCAGACACAGTGAAATACACATCACTGTGATTAACGAAACGAAACTACTTCTGGATTTCATTCATGCCTTTCCCTTGTATATTTCAGTGTATTTAACTTCTCTGAAAAATTTGTCAGATTTATAAAATAAACAAGAAATGTTCTAAATTCGTAACTGTTTTTAAATTTGCGGAAGGTGGTCACAGACAAAAGTTTTATGACACAAATGTTATTATATATTTATATATAGTCCATATAACACATGTATATTAACACATGACTTTTTTTTTTTTGTAGATTGTCAAAGATTCCAAAAAGAAATTCCAGTTAGCATTTCCATCATAGTTTGGAGCTATTAATAAAATATTCCTGTAGGAATTGTCTTTCAGGGCAAGAAACAAATAAAGGGGTAGAGAAGAGAGAAGAAGGGAGGGGAAAATTTTCAAGACGACTGACGACGTCCATTTAATTTTACTTTAATTTATTATACCTTATTTTATCTGAAATACTTTTTAATTTTAAATTTTTTAATTGTAAAAAATGTGAATTCCATTTTATTTCATTATTTTTATGACTTTTATTTTTTATTACATAGACAGTTATAACAAGCATGTTACTACATGTTGTACTGTGTATGATTGTGTATGTAACTAATAAAAATTTTGCATTTTCTCTGGTGGAAAAGAGATCTTATAAATGTCTTATAAATTAGCCTATGCACATACTGTACATTTGTGTGATTTATTTTTCCACGCTTCACACAAATTCACAGTAGACATGCAAACTACATAGTGCATAGTGTAAGTGTATCGTATGTCATTTTGGGAAAGTCATGTATCATGTTGCTAAAAATCTAGACTCATCACTGTATGACAACCAGGAGAATCTGCAATAACATACAGTGATACTCCGAACAGCTGAGGTTTATCATCATTTCAATGTGATTGTGATTTTTAGGAGAATTTATTATAACTGTCTCATATTCCGCTGACATATTCATTAATAGAGGAAACACTCATGAGGATGCCAAGGAGGATGTCACTTTGGGCCTCCGAATATTCCCATAAACACGCACTGATAAAAGTCAGCTCTCAGTCTCTAAAAAAAAGGATAAAATATTAAAATGTCACACACACACACACACAAACACACACACACACACACTCCGAATAATGGATCACAGTGAGTTTAAAGGTTTTAATTTTAAATCTCAGCAGGGAACATGCAAGAAGCTGCCAAGGGAAACACACACAGACACACACACACACACACACACAGTAAAACAGTAACATTTAAAGGTCAATTTACAAATTAAAGTGAAAGTGAATTGTTATTCAGATAAAAATTGGTACTCATGATACCAATTGCTTGAGAAAGATCAGTCCATCCATCCATCCATCCATCCAGCTTATCCTACACAAGGCCAAGGGGAGTCTGGACCTATCCCACAGGACTCAGGGCACAAGGCAGGGCACAATCACACACTACGGACAATTTAGAGATGCCATTCAGCCTACAATGCATGTCTTTGGACTGGGGGAGGAAATTAGAGAACCTAAAGGAAATCTCTGAAGCACAGGGAGAACATGCAAACTTTGCATACACAAGGGGGAGGCAGGAATCAAAACCCCTACCTTGGAGGGACACCATACTAACCCCTAAGCCACCCTGCCCCCTTGGTGAAAAAAACAAGACAGTCAGGTGACAACCTGAAAACAGTGTGGTTTCAAAGAGAGTTATTTAAACTCACTCTTAATGTCATCCAAGTTGGCTGAGCCAAGTGCTTGTGTCTCTGCCTCGTCCGCAGGAATCCTCTCGTATTTTGTACTCTCGTTTCCTGTCATGTTTCCTGTTGGACTGGATGAGGTCAAAGTGCTGGGGTGAAATGTCACAGAGCTTGGGTTGATGGTCACAATGTGGTGCTTTGAGGAACTGTGTAAAAAAAAAGAGAGGTGTGTTGAAAAAACACACTTCTGCACGATACAGTGTAAGTAATAAAGTAATAGCATTTTAGTTTTTTTTTATGAATTGAGGTTATTATTATCATGGGTGACTTAAAATAGATTATATTGCCATAAGTTTTGGGACACCCCTTTGAAATCATTGAATTCAAGTGTTGTTTTTCAGGTGTTGGGCTCGGCCCCTTAGTTCTAGTGAAAGGAACTCTTAATGCTTCAGCGTACCTAGATATGTTGGACAATTTCATGCTCCCAACTTTGTGTGAACAGTTTGGGGATGACCCCTTCCTGTTCCAACATGACTGTACACCAGTGCACACAGCAAGGTCCATAAAGACATGGATCAGTGAGTTTGGTGTGGAGGAACTTGACTGTCCTGACCTCAACCTGATTCAACACCTTTGATGCGATGAATTATAGCGGAGACCGTGACCAAGACCTTCTCGTCCAACTTCAGTGCCTGACCTCACAAATGCCCTTCTAGAAAAATGGTCAAAAAATTCCCATGTACACACTGCTAAACCTTGTGGAAAGCCTTCCCAGTAGAGTTGAAGCTGTTATACAGTAGTTGCAAAAGGCGGGCCAACTCCATATTACATTCATGTAAAGGCAGATGTCCCAAAACGTTTGGCAATATAGTGTATCATCTGGAGGCCAAGCTGTCTTCTAATGTCCTTTAAAAAGAGCCTGGTGCTAAGCAATAATGATTAAATGAACCAAACTAAAATTTCTCAGCATTATTTACAAGCATTTCAGAAACTCTGCATTCATGATACATCGACACACACAGAACTCCTTACAAAATGACAGCTAAATGTAGGTAGAATACCATGATATAAATATACTTATAGAGCGTGAGAACTTTGTCATGTGATTTCTGCTATAATTTTCAGAGACTGAGTCATTCAGTGTGTGGGTCATACTAATAATACAGTATATAAAAATATGTCCGAGATTTAAGTCCAGATTTAATGTCGTTACTAAATAATCATAAATGATTAACAAATGTACAGTAAGAGTAATTCTATTAATTATATATTCTATAGTAATTATATATTGTTTTAAGGAATTAGGTTTATTTACTCATCAGGGAGTAAAGCTGCCATGCAGTAGGCGGTCGGTTTTTTAATGCTAGATTAAATAAAGAAATTAAATCACTGGAGATTGAAGTCCAGTGACTGTCCACTATAAGAGGACATCTTTGTAGGACACCCTCCTATAAGACTCCTAAAAAAATCCAAGCCAACGCACATGCCTACATGTTGAGTTAGTCATGGCTTTTACAAGTGTAAATAAATCTGATCCTGATTTCCCAGACTGTAATGCCATGAACAGGCTTTTAAGAAAACAGTATTAACAGTACTTCTATATTTTGTGACACTGCAAAATTCTAACCTGATTTACATTACATAACCAGGTCAGGAGCTAATAGAGAGAACAAGAATACACACAGGTAATAAAAGACACACTCTGATCAGTAAAGTAACGTAGAAATCACTGAAACACTCACCATCACTTAATAAAATAGACATTTTCGAGTCCGAGTATCCACACCATACACAGATCACAGACTCCAGAAAGTAAAAAAAAGGAGGATAATGGGAAAAGGAGGACCAAAAAAGGAGCAGTTGCTATGACAACAGTTCAGTAATGACACCCAGTGTAATGAGTAACAAGATTCCTGCTGATACAAACCCCTAATATGGACTTGTATTTAGGGAGCTAGTTATATAATTAGGGGAGGTGGAAGTAGGGAGCTATGGGGTGATCTATGGAAAAAAGGGAATTTGGGAATTCGGGTCAAGGAATTGGGAAGCTTGAAGTATCCGGGGGGGATGAAGAATAGGAAGTATGGTGTAAGGAAACTGGAAATAGGAAAATAGGGATCTGTATCTAGGGTACTAGATGATAGTAGGTGAGTGGAATTAGAACTAGAAGTTTCTTGAATACGGAAGATATTAGATTTGCATATAATTCTTTTCTATTCAGATGTTATTCCATAGGCATTATTTTCTCTGCACAATTATATATTTTTCTCATAGGCTGTAACTATACAATGCCTCCAGGATTTCATAATGAGGTAGCTCATGTGATTAAGGCTCTGGGTCTTTGCCTGGATGATTGGGGTTCAAGCCCCCAGCACCATCAAGCTGCCACCGTTGGACCCTGGAGCAAAGCACCCTGCTCTAGTAGTGCTGCATCATAGCTGACCCTGTGCTCTGACCACAACCCTCAAGGATGGGATATGCAAAGAAGGCATGTGCAGTAATGTATATGTGACAAATAAAGACAATTTCACTTAACTTATGATTTCACAATTCCCAGCAATGCATGTAAATTCATGCAAGCTCTGTGAGTTCAAAATAATGACAGATTTTCCACAGATTTTCAGGCTGAGACGTGTCATGTGTCGTCATCATGGCGCACATCGAACCAAATCCCTCTTTGATTCACATGTCGAACATGAATACAGCTATCATAGAAAATAATTACATATGTGTCTTCACTTGTAGGATTCTTGTAAGAATCCTGTGTCTGGGATTTCACAAATTCAACAAGGTTTCCCACCAAAAAAGCTTTGCAATTTGCATCACAAATGAAAAACAAGAGCCGCTGCAGTTACACACATATTTTTGGCCGCAAAAAACTCCTGAAATGAAACTGGAACTATGTGATTCAGGAAGTTGGGACTAGAAATGTGAATGGAAATAGAAGATGAGTATACTTTGGCTTAGACACTAGGTTTATTATAGGCACTCGTTTGCATTTCTGTTGCTACGTGTGAACAGTTTGTGATAAAGGTGTGTGTTTGAATCTCACTCACTCAGTCACTGTTGTGTTGCCGTTGCGTGTTTCAGTCTCAGAGTGTGTGCGCTCCCCGTCTGCAGTAGCGTCGTTGGTGTGTGTTGCTGTAGAGGAGGGTTTGTTCTCAGCTGCGTTTTCTCTATCCGCAGGGAAAACCTCGTCATCGTACAGGAAGAACTGGGGCAAAACAATAGACATAAAAAAAGATCTGAATTGTGGAAATATTTCACTATGCATTCGAAAGCTTAAAAGTTTGACCAAGCAGGTACCAAATACCCATAATGCTTTGAGCCTTTTTGGAAATAAGAAGCCACATAAGGGTGTCACTTTCTGAAAGAATATTCAGTAGGGAATCTTTTAAGGTGCAGCAAATAAGGAAGTATTTTCCTACTCTGTAGCACAACAATCTGATTTATATCTCCATTAGAAATAAGACATGAAATCGGAGCATTGTTTAAATACTCAACAGATAGATAGATAGATAGATAGATAGATAGATAGATAGATAGATAGATAGATAGATAGATAGATAGATAGATAGATAGATAGATGAACATATGACACGTATTTAATTTTCGAGTTCATTCGACACACTCACCTGCACAGCATCCTGCTTCTCGCTCTCAGGTTTGTCAGTGTGCTTTTCTTCCTCTTCCTCTTCCTCTTGCACGCTGAGGTCATCACTAGTGTGTCGCTCTTTACCTCTTTTCTTTTTCCCACTTCTCTTTCTCCGGGCATCGCTGTGTTTGGACAGAGGGTGATGAGTGTGATGTGACGAGTGGCGATGATCTGAACGACACACACATACAGACATACGGTGTTCAGCTGTTCACTGGGAATCTCTGTGATGAACCATGATGAACGTTGTGTCTTTTGGACTTCTGACTCATGATACAGCCTATAGTTTGTACACGGCATGAATAGCGCTTTATGTATTGTTGCCCGTGTTTGTGTGTAGTTCTAGTGTGTATTTTTATTACCATGCAATGCTGGTGTACTCACTCAGGAAGTCCTCCTCGCTGTAGTGTCGGTGCTCGCTAGGCTCACGTGAAGTCGGACTGAGAATCTGCTGAAATCTTTCAACACCCAAAGCTTTGTTCAAGTCTTCATCCTCCTCTTCTGGTATCGGAGACGTTGAAATGGTAGACGACACGGGCTGTGGAGAAAGACACACATCGGAAATGCCAAATGAGTCTCAAGGAGATGGAAGCAACAGAAAACTTATAAGTAATCGCACCATCACCACGTTTTCCTATAACAGCTGTTTTATTTGTAACAGAATGTTCACTATGTACTTTTCTGAGAGTATCATCGCTACTTCTACAGCATTGTTACTCCATTGTGATTTAAAATTGGTTTGTGAAATATATTTTTTATTTATATTTTCTGCCAGGGCTAATTATTGAGAATATATATTTTATTTTAAATAATTAGCCTTTGCAGAAAAAAAAAAAAAAAAAAAAAAATATTTTTAGAGATATTTTCCTTCTTCATTTTTGAAATATAAAATAAAATGTTCCAGACTCCAGACTCATTTTCAAAAGAAAGAAAGAAATTTCTTAGAATTGAAAAAATGTCAAATTTTATTTTAGTTTTTTTCCCCCCCTTTATCCTGGAACTAAACAAAATGTTTTGAAATTTTTTAACAAAGGAAAATGTGCAATATCTGGGACCTATTTGGAATTTTGAACTTTTTCTGGGTCACTTGTACACATTTTTGGATTTATTAACCATGTTAACTGTTTTGTACCAAATTGGCATTTCCCTTGAATCTTATCCCTGGCATTCAAGCTGAATCATTTGAATGACACTCCAATAGATTTGTTTTAACATGGATCGGCTGGTTTTAAACAAACTTGCAGAGTTCATACCAGCTTGGCTGTATGCTGTCATTAATAGGGGTCTCAGGGGTCTCAAGCTTCCAGATGTTTACAAATACAATTTAGATTCTTAAAATAACGATGTTTAACAATATTTGACGGAACTGCTGAATGTTCTCCAATACAATACGATTCAATTCAGTAGCCTCTGTCTGACCGAATTTAGAATACTGACTCTGGAATAAGACTGGCATTATAAATGATAATGACTTTTTTTAAGTATAATCAAAGTTATGGGCAAAATCACATTGCTAGCTTATTTACACAATAAAAAAATAAAAAATTATAATTTTTTTTACATAGATGTTTAGAAGTTTAATTGAGAATAACTGAGTTATGATTGCTGGCAAAATTTGTTTCGGTTGTTCTGAAAAATGGTATTCTAATGGTCTTCTGAAAAATAAATAAATAAATAAATAAATAAATAAATAAATAAGAAACAAATGCTAAAAAAAACCATTAATCTTAGTAGCCTTATATTTATGGACCCCAAATTAAAAATCTGATAATAAAAATACAAAGATTACAAAAGATTCACTTAATTATTCGTCAGTCCTGAAGTCTCAAGAATTATTTAAGGCAAATAATTTAGGTGAAAGGGGTTCCGCTGCCCTTTTGTCTGCAGTCATCTACTAACTATAAAGTACAGATGAAAAAAAAATTAAATGAAATGAATTCCTTAAAAATTAGATTAAAAAGATAAAATCAAATACGGGCCGAAACACACCGGTCGTGTTAACTCATTTCTGAAACTAATCCAAGAAAGTTTAGGAGGTCTTCAAATAGCTACTGCCGCTTTCAACGTACCTCAGTCATGCTCAGCTGTTCAGTCTGTGTGGATGTGTGATGTGTTCATTCAGTGAAATCAAGTTTGTCTTTAAACACAGTGGTGTGTGAATTTTTCCTGTTCACTCCTGCAGTGTGTGTGTCTGTGCCTCGGCTGGTCTAAACGTGTCTGCCCTTCACTAATGTAAAGTTACAGCAAATATCAGTGTGTGTGTGTGTGAGTGTGAGGACAAACTCAAATATCCTCATGTGCTGCTTACATTGTCAAGTACAATATAATCTTTTCATACTCATGCATACACACACACACACACACACATTTAGTTGCAGGTAAATATTGACCTTCTTTTTCACCCCATAAATGTGTGTGTGTGTGTGTGTGTTTGTTGACCTTATGTAACAGCTGAAAGTCATTCTGATAAGACATTACAAGAGATTTTTTTACTCCTCAGATACTCAGCAGAAACAATGTCCTTTATGGAGCTGCACTTGAACTGAGTGAGGGTGGGAGCTGATGGAGAAGGACGTCGGTGACGTTTGTCACTGGACTTGATGTAAAATTTGTCAACACTCTACATGCTACATTCAGAAATGTCAACCCAATGTGTAGGAAGAAAAAACAACGAATGAACAGCCGGGAATTTAGAAACCACAGATGCCCCTTCTGCCTGTAATCCCTCACTTTTCCATCAGCCCTTTACCCTTCTGTATCTGTAACCCCTAATCAGCGCTTAATGTCCAACTGCTCCACTTAACCTCTATCGACATTAACCCAAGCCTCTCTTCTCCATCGGCTCTTATACCTGAACTGCTCCATCAACCTTTAAGCCCCAACTTCCCATTCAGATCTTATACCCATCATCTATTAAACCCTAACGACCCCTTTAGCTCTTATACCCTAACTGCTCCATCAACCTTAAACCCTAACTGCCCCTTCAGCCCTTAAACCCTAACTACCCCTTCAGCCCTTACACCTGAAATGCACCATCTACCCTTACTCCTGCTCTTCTCCATCAGCCCTTAACCCCTCTCTTCTTCATCTCTCTTCTTCATCATCCTTTAATACCCAACCCTATCCATCAGCCCTTACCCTCTAACTACCCCACCTTTACAGTGAAACAATGTGTGTTTAAGTCACAGCACTAAACTCAACATCTGGATTTGATCCTGATTGTTAGTATAGATTAGGATTATTAACACTCACTGCGGTTTTAGGACTATGCTATATGAACACTGAGAGCAAACACACACACACACACACACACATTGATTATCTGTTTAGTCTAGAATGAACAATTTTACTTCCATCGATTGAGAATGAACACAAGCAAATTTATCACGTTACCAACATCCAACATCAGTGTTTTTCAGATTACTGACCTGCGTGTAAAGAAAATCCATGTCTCGTCTTCAAACACAGTGTTTACAAAGTGCATGCAAAGTGACCAACCAGACACACACACACACGTTTCGCTTAAACACACACTTACTCAATATTTATGCACTCTTTCTACATGATTTGAGCCGAAGGAGCATTTTTAATTTGAAAAAAACTAGAAAACATATACTGACCAAATGTTTCCAAACACACACACACACACACACACACACACACACACGCACAAAGCACACACTTGCCTTGCCGTTGTTGCGGTTAATCATTAACCGTCCCTCTCTCTGTAGATGGAAACCACTAGCAATAGACCAAGCTGCACTTGATACAGTCCATAAACACAACACACTCATCATACTTCATACACAACTCTTCAATTTTTAATCAGACGTAATCTGCAGTCTGATATTTTAATACTTTTCTGAATATTTTAGGATAGTCTAGAGTGAGTCCTGTTTATAGGACTTGTCGTCGTCAGATATAGACAGAGGTGTGTGTCTGTTTGCTTTTTCAGTCATCTGGGATCATTATTTTTACTCTGGCATGTTTTCCTCATCATGCCGTTATGCGCTACTTAACCTTAAGTAGATTTTAAGAGCATGATATGATTTAACAACAAAATACCATGTAAATAAATGCAGGCCTATTATTTATGAACAGAAAATTTATGAAAGGAGAAAGTAAGAGTCTGAAATGAGAAAGTCAGTGGAGTTTCCACTGTAGGAGACTTCTTAAGGACAGAGGACTTTATGGATAATATAATAAACCACGTGCTATTCTTAAAATTAATGAATAAGTCATCAGCGGCAAATTTCTGTGGTAAAAGAGGGTAGAAAAAATTTTTCAGACTTTTATAGAGTTCTAGGTAACAGTCA